>NC_057814.1:535680021-535698513 GCF_018294505.1 Triticum aestivum
TTTACATGGGTTCACCAGAATAAGTTCTGTATATAGACCAAAGCTATTTTGTTTGGTTTTGCTGCCTCCTTAATATCTTCTGTTCTGGTACTACTAATGTAAAACCTCAACTTTTCAGCGAGCTATGGAAAAATGGTGGAACCGCCACCTTCTGAAGGTGGCGAGGCAACTATAACCGCAATGTCAGCTCTTGCTGCAGTGGGTCAGTACCTGTCCACTAACAGTGCCAAAAGCACGTTCCTGCGTAATACTGGGTTGGTTGTTAAGGCAATATCGTCCAAACTGCCTCATGATCAAGATATGCAAGCTCAAAGCAATGTTGTATCTGCGCTCCAGACACAAGTCCATTCCCTAACAGAGACCCTTTGTGAAACAAGGAGAAACATTGCTCACTGTCGTCAAGATATGCATGGTTTTGAAACCAGACTATCAGACATTTGCTATGTTGTTCAGGAGCCTAGGGGAAATGAAGGCGAGGGTTATGGTGCTCCATCGGACAATACATCATGAAAACGTAACAGTCAGGTCAAATGAACTGAGCTTCTAAACTTCTGGTGGTGCATTTATCTGCTAGACTGTTAAGTTTTATGCCAACCTTCCTTTTGTTATATAGTTGTAATTTGTTTTGGTGCGATACAAAATTTATTCTTAACGTGCAGCCACCGGCTGAAGAAAACAGCAAGCCATTTTGTATAGTGTAGGGTGTTCCCTATATTTGAACTGGTGGCTTTCTTTGATGCCGAGTGGATGTAATCTGTGCAATCGCCTTAATAGCCTAGCATTAGTTTCGGCCTTATTTATTTCCTAGTCTTCTTTTTCCCTGGTTTGCTAGTGGCCGCAACTACCATGGGCCATATACGGGCCGTAGGATCCATGGGTCTCCTACGGGCCGTCGATAAATGGGCCTGTAATCGGTGGGCCTCGGGCCGTCGGATAAATGGGTCTACATGGGCCGTAATTGGGCGTAATTGGTATCGGCCCAGCACGGTAACATGCCGTTAACAGGCCATAGGACAGCAAAGGCTTAATTCTGTCACAGGCATAACGGGTCGTTAATGGGCCAGAATATAGGACGGGCTGGAAACGGCGCAACGGGTTAACAGGCCAGAAACGGGCCGACTCTTGCCATGGGCCGAATTTGGCCCATTAGGGTAACAGGCCAGTAACGGGCCGACTCTTGCCATGGGCCGAATTTGGCCCATTAGGGGAACAGGCCAGTAACGGGCCGACTCTTGCCATGGGCCGAATTTGGCCCATTAGGGGAACAGGCCAGTAACGGGTCGGAAGTAATCGAGGGCCGAAAAGGAGCCCAAGAACGTATGGGCCGTCAATAGGCCGAAAGCTAACACGGGCTGGAAACGGCCCATGTAAATCATGGGCCGTTAACGGGTATAAAGAAAATTACTGTTCAGTATGGGCTAGAGTCACCATGGGCCTGTAAAGGGCCGAAAGATACGAAGGCCTCATATGGGCCGAAAGACTTCGTGGGCCATACATGGGCCGAAAGTGAAATGGGCTGGTGTTATATTCGACGGCCCACATGACGTTGTTGGGCCGATTTCCTTTAGGGCCTAACGGGCCGTGAGTTAACGGGCCATAAAATGGGCTATTTGCAAAGAGACCGTTAACAGGCTTTTCATGGGCCAGCCCGTTAACTTTTGACCAAGTCAAACGGGCCGACTTTGTAAGCTAAATGGGCCAGTGGTGGGCCGTGGCACGTGTCGACATATCATAGGCGCCTATCTGACCCACTGACGAGCTGACACGTGTTTTGTCCGGCCAATAAGAATTTTACACATGGAAATTTCCCATTGGTCGGGGCTGTTAACGGGTTATCGGATCCAAAACCCGACCCGATAGCTTAACGGCGTTCCGTTACGGTGGATGCCACATGTCGGTCACCCTTGACGAAAGCACTTCTGTGACGCGCGATTTATCGTCATGGAAGTGGACACTTCCGTGATGATAATTTTGGTAATGTCATGGAACACTTCTACGACAGCACAGGTATGACTATCTTGATTCTGTCATAAAATCGTCATGGATGTACATGCATGACAAAAAACGCGCCCTACTGTGACAAACACGTATCATCACGGAAGTGTATTTTTTTTGTAGTGGTGTGATGCATATCGTATAATCATACCCACGGATACTTGAGGTGACATTGGAGTATCTAGGTGACATTAGGGTTTTGGTTGATTTGTGTCTGAAGGTGTTATTCTAGTACGAACTCTATGATAGATCGAACGGAAAGAATAGCTTCGTGTTATTTTACTACGGACTCTTAAATAGATCGATCAGAAAGGATAGCTTTGAGGTGGTTTCGTACCCTACCATAATCTCTTCGTTTGTCCTCCGCTATTAGTGACTTTGGAGTGACTCTTTGTTGCATGTTGAGGGATAGTTATATGATCCAATTATGTTATTATTGTTGAGAGAACTTGCACTAGTGAAAGTATGAACCCTAGGCCTTGTTTCCTAGCATTGCAATACCGTTTACGCTCACTTTTATCATTAGTTACCTTGCTGTTTTTATATTTTCAGATTACAAAAACCTATATCTACCATCCATATTGCACTTTTATCACCATCTCTTCGCCGAACTAGTGCACCTATACAATTTACCATTGTATTGGGTGTGTTGGGGACACAAGAGACTCTTTGTTATTTGGTTGCAGGGTTGTTTGAGAGAGACCATCTTCATGCTACGCCTCCCACAGATTGAAAAACCTTAGGTCATCCACTTGAGGGAAATTTGCTACTATCCTACAAACCTCTGCACTTGGAGGCCCAACAACGTCTACAAGAAGAAGGTTGTGTAGTAGACATCAAGCTCTTTTTTGGCGCCGTTGCCAGGGAGGTGAGTGCTTGAAGGTATATATTTAGATCTTGCAATCGAATCTTTTTGTTTCTTGTTTTATCACTAGTTAGTCAATAAAAGAAAACTACAAAAAAATGGAATTAAGTTTGCCACATACGCTTCACCTTTTTAATATCTTTCGTGAAAACGATGGAAAGCAAAAATTGTGCTCAAGTGCTAGAAGAAGAAGTCTATAAAATGTTTGGCACTAAATCTTTGAATGATGAGCATGATTGCAATGTTGTTGGTATGAACTCTTTAAATATCCATAGTACTAATGATCATTGCACTAGTCATGATGAAAATATCTCTTATAAGCATGTCAACTTTTATGGAATACATAGAGTTTGCAAGTACACACCAATTAGGGAAGATAGATTTTGCAAGAGGCATAAGTACTTAGAAACTAAATGGTTGCAAGAAAGGCTAGATGTTTGTGCTGAAAATTTAAATTTTATTAGCCGTACTTGTGAACTTTGCAATGAACATGGTCATTTAACTATCCGATGCAAATTATTTCATGATCTAATCGTTTCCAAAAATTGTGATGACTTGATTTCCCTTGCACATCATAATGAACTTAGTTTGCTTATGGGTTATGAAGAAATGAAACGTATAACTAACTATCTTCCAGTATTTGCCCGTGATAAACTTCTTGATTTTGATCTAGAGGAAATTTATATGTATTGTGCAGTGAATTGCATTGAAAATCCTTATATTGCCAATTACATAAAGAAAAGAAAGCAAATAGAAGATGAAGAGAACACTAATGAAAGGGAAGAGACTTCCCATATCCTCCTATTATTTCTTATGATGAATCAGGTAACGAGGAGGAGCTTTGTATTCAACCAATCTCATCAATAAGGAGCTCAAAAAAGAGGGATAAACCCGCACATGATGTGAAGAAGAAAAAGAAAAAACGGAGAAGCAAAGGTAAAAAGGTATCCCTCCCAAATGATGTTGCTCCTACTACACATTGTGATGATGATAATTGCTATACTATTGGTGCTATCCATACTATTAATAATGAGAGTGATTATGCTTATGATATGAAAAGGCCCAAGCTTGGGGATGCTATGTTTGATGAGGATGACACATTTGAGAATATATTTGCTGAAATTAATGTTTGTCCCAAGCTTGGGGATGCTACGTTTAATGAAGATGATAATTTTAGCATCCCAAGTTTTGATATGCAAAGTTGTTATGATGATAGCATGCCATCTACCTATATGCGGTATTTACCTGCCGTTCCAAGTAAATTCACATGTGCCAAAGTCTAAACCTTCAAATAATAATCTGTTTTGTATGCCCGAATCGCTCATGTAGCGATTAGGGGCTGTCAGTATCTTCCATGCTAGGTGGGTTATTCTCATGATGAGTGAACTCCGCTCATCATTCACGAGAAAATGGCTGGTAACTGGGATGCCCAGTCCTATGATCAAAAGATCAAAAACAAAATCGCAAATAATTTAAACAAAACTCCCCCAGGATTGTTGATAGTTGGACGGCACCCGTTGTTTCGGACAAGCCGTGGAGTGTGATTGTTGGTGGAGGGGGAGTAAAATCTTTACCTTTCTGTTTGGGAACCACCTATAATGTATCTAGTATGGAACATATTGGGAACTCTTGGTCGTTATGATGACAATGAAAGCATACTTCTCAAAATTATTTTCATCTCTATTTTAGCTTCGAACTCTGGCACCTCTGCAAATCCCTTCTTCCCTCTGCGAAGGGCCTATCTTTTACTTTTATGCAAGAGTCAGTAGTATTCCTTCTCATTCCAACCTACTCTTTAGTTGGCAAGCATCATGTGATGGGGAAAGATCTAAGCATATATGGCCATTCAAATATATTTGATCATGAATTATTATTGTTGACATTACCCTTGAGGTAAAAGGTTGGGAGGCGAAACATTAAGCCCCTATCTTTCTCTGTGTTCGATGAATACTATTTGTTCTAAAAATATGCTTTGAGTGGTAGCAATCATGGAAGACTAAATGATAGTTGAGTATGTGAAGTTTGCGGAATCAAAGCTTTGACATAGACTCTTCCTGAAAATAAGATGAATTGTAATTGTTTGATGATTAATAACACGGTTTGTTAGTTTTCAAGAAAGTTTATGATCTATACTTTAACATGTGGATAGTTTGTTACTTGATCATGCAAAGTTTTATGATATGAGCTACTGTTATGACATATAATGATGCTAGAAAAGGTGATTGAAATTATCATTGATCAAACTTGTGCACCTGCTAGCATTCACACTTCATAAATTCTTTCTTTTATCATTTACCTACTCGAGGACGAGCAGGAATTAAGCTTGGGGATGCTGATACGTCTCCAACGTATCTATAATTTATGAAGTATTCATGCTATTATATTATCCATCTTGGATGTTTAATGGGCTTTACTATGCACTTTTATATTATTTTTGGGACTAACTTATTAACCCGGAGCCCAGTGCCAGTTTCTGTTTTTCTCCTTGTTTTAGTGTTTCGCAAAAAAGGAATATCAAACGGAGTCCAAACGGAATGAAACCTTCGGGAGAGATATTTTTGGAACGGAAGCAATCCAGAAGACTTGGAGTATACGTAAGGGGGGCCATGAGGGGCCCACGAGGGTGGAGGGCGCGCCTAGGGGGTGGGCGCCCCCCCGCCTCGTGCCTTCCTCGTTGCTTCCCTTACGTACACTCCAAGTCTTCTGGATTGCTTCCGTTCCAAAAATAACTCTCCCGAAGGCTTCATTCCGTTTGGACTCCGTTTGATATTCCTTTTCTGCGAAACACTGAAACAAGGGGAAAAACAGAAACTGGCACTGGGCTCTGGGTTAATAGGTTAGTCCCAAAAATAATATAAAAGTGCATAGTAAAGCCCATTAAACATCCAAGATGGATAATATAATAGCATGAATACTTCATAAATTATAGATACGTTGGAGACGTATCACCTGCCCTAGGCCAGCCCTCTCTCTCTCCACTAGGGCCCATAAGGCCCACTATTTCTCCCGGGGGGTTCCGGTAACCCTCCGACACTCGGGTTTTCTCCGAAACCACCCGGAACACTTTCGGTGTCCGAATATAGCCGTCCAATAAATCGATATTTATGTCTGGACCATTTCGAGACTCCTCGTCATGTCCGTGATCATATCCGGGACTCCAAACTACCTTCGGTACATCAAAACACATAAACTCATAATACCGATCGTCATCGAACTTTAAGCGTGCGGACCCTACGGGTTTGAGAACTATGTAGACATGACCGAGACACGTCTCCGGTCAATAACCAATAGTGGAACCTGGATGCTCATATCACTACAAAAAAAATACACTTCCGTGATGATATGCGTTTGTCACAGTAGGTCGCGTTTTTTGTCATGCATGTACATCCATGACAAATTTATGACAGAATCAAGATAGTCATACCTGTGCTGTCGTAGAAGTGTTCCATGACATTACCAAAATTATCATCACGGAAGTGTCCACTTCCATGATGATAAACGCGCGTCACAGAAGTGCTTTCGTCAAGGGTGACCGACACGTGGCATCCACCGTAACGGAACGTCGTTAAGCTATCGGGTCGGGTTTTGGATCCGATAACCCGTTAACAGCCCCGAGCCAATGGGGATTTTCCACCTGTAAAATCATCATTGGCTGGAGGAAACACGTGTCGGCTCATCATTGGGACAGATGTCATCCACTCATTGGACAGAAGGCGCCTATGATACGTCGACACGTGGCACGGCCCAACAGAGGCCCATTCCTATGAAAAGGCCGGACCATTTGACTTGGTCAAAAGGTGGCGGGCCGGCCCATGGAAAGCCTGTTAACGGCCTGTTCGCATATAGCCCATTTACAGCCCGCTAACCCAAGGCCCGTTACGCCCTATCCGAATTAGGCCCAGTAGCGTCATCTGGGCCATCCAATATGATTCCAGCCCGTTTTCACTTCTGGCCCATGTATGGCCCATGACGTCTTTCGGCCCATATGAGGCCCTATGTAACTCTTGGCCTATTAACGGCCCGTGGTGAAACTGGCCCGTAATGAACAGTGTATCACTTTACACCCATTAACGGCCCGTGGTGAAACTGGCCTGTAATGAACAGTGTATCACTTTATACCCATTAACGGCCCGTTATTCCGTTGGGCCGTTTCCAGCCCATGTTATCTTTCGGCCTTCTCAGAGCCCATTTATTCTTGGGCTCATTTCCAGCATTCGTTTACTTACGGCCCGTTACTGTCATTTTCTGCATGTGGGCCAAATTCAGCCCGTGGTTACAGTCGGCCCGTTTGTGGTCCGTTAATACGTTGGGCCGTTTTCATAGCGTCATCAAATACGGCCTATTAACGATGGCCTGTTATGGTCGGCCCATGAACGGACGATTCCAACTCTAGCCCGTTTACGGCCATAATGCGGCCTGTTATTAGCCCATGTTTGGCCAATCGATCATACGGCCCGTAGAAGGCCCATTGTTTCTACGGCCCGTATAGGCCCATTGTTTCTACGGCCCGTAGAAGGCCTACTGTTTCTACGGCCCGTAGAAGGCCCACTATTTCTACGGCCCGTAGGAGGCCCAGTGTCACTACAGTAAATATTACCCCATGGTTATTGTGGCCTAGTTTTAAAAAATAGGTTATTGCAGCCACTAGCAAACCGCGGAAAAAGAACTGCACTGACTAGAAGCAAACAAATAAACAAGACAATAAGGAAATAAATCAGCAAGCAACTTATGCTAGGCTATCACAGCTATTACACATATTACATCCACTGGGCATCAAAGTTCGCCACCAGTGATCATAAAGCGCAACGAAGAAGTAGATTACAAAAACTGGGCACCATCGCAGCGTAACAAAATAATACTGAACCGAGACCACTTCCAAGACAGTTCAAGAAAGGTTAGCCTTGCGGGGGAACTGCTGCGCAAGCTGCTGAGCAAGGCTGTGAGACCGGCCTAGCATGTCGGTCATAGCTTCCAGGTGTAGTTGTTTAGCGATGAGGTTCTCATTGGTGTTCTCCACAATCTTTCTTAGAGATAGGACTTCAAGTCGAAGTTGAGTTGCAGAATGCTTTTCTGCTAGAACTTGGGACTGAAGAAGTTGAACTGATTCAGACAACGAATTCTGTGAGCTTGTCTGACTGTTAGTCTCAAGTAACTTGAACACTGCATCAAGACAAGACTTTGGGGTTGTCTTGCTATCTTCAAGATGTTTTGCCTTCTTTGCTGCAATATATGTTGGTTTTGTCTCACAGCCTTCAGCAGACTTGTGCATGCCATCAGGCATATCACCCTGAAACAAAGCAGAGAGATGACAGGTTTTGCACGTGTATAAACAAAGATGATAACTGTTCTGTCAATTCTATCCAATTTCAAATTAGAAAATAAAGAGTAATTTCAAAATATCAATAGCATAATTTGGCATTGTTCATAATGCGGGGAGCTTCACCACACTACTGGATTACCATGTCAACATAACAAGCATAGATGAAGGGCAAAGAAAATCATTGTATCTATTTTGGATAATGTGCATGGCATGTTGTTCATATCATCAGCCACATCAGTAAGATAAAACAGGAGATGACAAGGTGCAAACGTGGGCTGCTTCACCACACACTGGATTATAGATCCACAAAAACAAGCATACATATAGGGAGTATTAAGTTATGTGCATGGTATGAATAAGGAATTTGGTTTTACAAGTAAAACTTAGAACTTACGGTTCTTACGAACATGCATTTTGGTAGAAACAGCAAACTAAACAGCAGTAAACGATAGGGAGTATGAGCAAATTAAACAGCAGTTGAGGATAAATGCTTTAGAAGGACTGACTTACATTAACAGTTAACACCGGCTTTGTAATGCCCTTCTCCATGTCAAGGGAAGGATAACTCAAGAATTTCAGCACAGAATCTTCTTCATAAGCATTGCCTGTACTCTACATTTTGTAGAGAGTAATTATAGATATGATAATACTAGAAGGGATAGAGGATAATGAAGATAAGATGCAGATTGATGCTACATAATCAACTACCAATCCCTGGAAGTACAAGCGTTACAGGACAAAATGTACTGACAAGAGCAATGGGCTACACTTCAGCACTGGCATTGTCTGTGTATTCTACTTGTTGGTAAGATTAAATATAGATCTGATCTTTTTTAGTAAATGGTGGGCGAGGGAGATAAGATGCAGAATGCTACAAAATGAACAATCCCTCTTCCCATAATACAAGAGTGTTTTGAACACTGGTGTACTGTACAAAACGTTCTTATATTATGGGACGGAGGGAGTAGCTGTTAATGTAAGTACAGTGATAGACCACGTTCAGTCCTTACAAGAGGACTGCAGAGCTAAACCTCTTCAAAAGCACTGGGTTGATTCTAAATTTATGTAAGAGTCCATACGGATCTTATAATGTCCACCAAATGGACGATTACAAGGCTAACATGTGCAGTGATGCTACATAATCAAACAGCTATGAAAGTAAGTATGGTCATACAGGGCAAGAGGTACTCACAAGAGCAATGCAGTGTGCAGTATAGTTGCGAGATTCTGTGGTCCCTTGAGAACGAATGTTCTTCTGCTAACAGTTTTCGTACAAGTGAGACATTAAGGCAAATGCAGAAATGTAGTTCAAATTGTGAAGTGATATCATAGACAGTACCTTACGCTACAGCCGAGACCAATGTGTAACAAGATTATTCCAATCACCGTCGGATAAATGTAGCACCGGAGACTTTACAAAAATTTCGTTCAAAGGCTTGCCATCGAAGTGCGCTTGCCTCAGGTAGGAATGATACTTCATCAACGAGTGCTTGAAAAGCGCAACCAACCCTTGCTCGTCATCACAATCCAGTTTGCTCCTCGCCTATTTAAAATAATGAAATCTTGTGTCTTCTATCAGCAGAAACATATGCAGTAATGACCATGAATAACATTAGTACATTACTTACGCATAAGTTGTGGAGGAAGACTGGAAATTGTTCTGTGTCTGCAGTATAATCTTTCCATGAAGGAAAGATGCGCACAAAGTTCCTGACAACAACATAAGCTTCATCTTCTAAACTAGGAAGAAATGGAACAGGGGTCCTATTTGCTGCAATTGGGGATCTCTCTGGTTCGAAAAGGGATTTGGCAACTGGATTTGGTGTACTCTTTGCTGGAATGGGGGTTTTGCGTCGTACAGCTGGTGCTATGTCAACTGGCATAATCATACTGTTTGCTGCAGTTGGGGTCTGCTAAGTTGGGGCATCAGAAATGACCAGTGTAGTAGGGCTAGAGTCTGCTAGAGTTGGGGTATTTTGTGGGTCGGGTGATATTGCAACTACACCTAATGGGCTATTTGATTTATCAGGTGCCACTACCTTTTCCAAATACTTTGCTTGTGCTCCTCCACGATCAGCAATCGCCCTCTTCCTTTTGAACGTCTGATACACAAGAACAGCATTTGAATGGATAAATATGGTATGACGACAGATGGAATATGTACTGAAAATGGATAGGCAGGGCGTATTCACATACACGATGTGTAAACTAAGCTAATGGCAGTTCAACAAAGTAGAAGCAATGCAAAGCATCAGTTGCAAGATATGTGCGAGCAATGTAACCTTGGAAAGTTAGAGCAAGTACCTTGATGGGTGAATAAGATAGGGCATCTTCCTCTGACTCCTCCACTAGGGAGCTACATTGACTTAGGTCTCCCTCTAGCTCAGAATCACTGTTAGGATCATATTCTGAGCATGAATCTGTAGGTGGAGAGCGTTTGCGTTGCATTGCATCCAGACTTGATTTCAGTCCCTTAATGCCAAGTTTGACAGCCATGGCATTGTTCTGCTTTATTCTTTTCATGCGCGCAAGCTCATAATCATTGTGATGCTGTTCAGAATCTGAGATTCATGAAAACATAAAAAGTAGTTAGATTATCTATGGAATGCATTGCGGATTCAACTCGGAGAGTGTCTTCCTATAAACCCCTGCATATGCAAAGTTCACCTCCCCAACCGTGCTGACCAGACCACACACAGAAATACAAACCCCTTATGTCTCTATAACAGGCAGGCACACATTTCAAAACTGAAGTAGGAACATTAGAATCATATGAAATTCGTATTTGAACAAATAAACTAAGCAATTATGAGTGGCGTAATGTTTAGCTTCAAGGGTGGAGTGTTGGTAGTGCGACACAAAGCAAGTAGGCAGATTGTATTCCATGTAAAAGATCGAAACCTATGTAAAAGCTGGAAATGACACTTTCTTTCTATACAATGCAGTGTTCGTTACCCACACATGATGGAAGAGATCACATAGAGAAATACTATTCACTCATGTCTACGGTTCCAGTATTTAGAAACAGGGTGGTCCACCCTAAAAGAATATTGACAACAAATATGACAAGGCAAGCATAGATGTAGTGAATCAATCATTTACTTGTGAGCTTACTAGGACAAGTATGCAGAATTGTAACTGCAGTAAGAGACCGTCCAAAATCTGAATGAAGAAGTTTGTCTAGCACTTATTGTTTGCAACTAATCGACGTGAATAATTGGATATTATATCGAATGAGTAAGAAAGACAAGTAAAATTGTCAACAAACCTAGCTTGCAGTAGTAATCTGGGTCAATGTCACTACGACCAACAATCCAAAATGACTAGTTTCTGTTCCGAGGGCCGGAATTTTGAAAACCCTGTGAACTTTAGAGGTACTAAAGATTACCGAAATACATCTGAACCATTAAGTGTAGGTAGCACTGAGCACACAACAAACCCTAATGACAGTCCTGCCTAATGAGTAATGAATCAATTAGAAAATGGGTGATGAGGAGTGGCTGCTGAGTGTTGAGGACGTATCTCAGGATAAATCGGGTTGGCTTGGTGGGTGCTGCACGCCTGAGCCCCGAACGGACTGGGAAGGTAGGCACGGCGGCGCGCCCGGGTAGCGGTGACGCTGTTGGGCGAGCGGCTCCTGGCCTCCTGTTAGTCCGGCGTCTCCTCCTAGAGTCATGCCGTCCGGGGACGGCAAGTCGCCGGCGAGGCAGGCGGCTGGGGGCGAGTAGAGATCGGAAGCGCGCAGCAGAACAGAGGGGAATCGGGGCCTGGGACGACCCAAAATCCCAGGGTGGGCCGGCCCACCGTGGGCACCCTCTAGAGATACACACCCGAGCGGCGAACATGCATTTTCGAAACTAATTTAGGAACATTTAGCTGACCAATTAAACAACTCTGTTTTAATAATACCATATTCGTATTTGAACAACTAAGCTTGTTTAGCTTGATGGGTGGAGCAGTGTTATTATGACACGAAGCACGTATTCTGATCGTATAGTGATCATAAAAGGGGGAAACTCTAAGCATATTTTTTTAGCAAAAGAGGGTTTCCCCTCCGATTTCTATTAAAGAAACCACCACGGAACCAACATGATCAATTAAACCCTAAGCATGATCAATTAAACCGTATTATGGTTGTGCCATGGCAGATTTGAAGCTGCAAACCGGAGAAATGATATTTAGCATCCATTGTTTGCTTCAAACTAATAACTAAATTCTAAGAGCTGAAAAGAAAGTAGAGTAACCAAGTTAAGATCTATTTTCTGGTTGAGATCAAAAAGTTGAGGAGATATGAAGTACCACCTCTCTTGCGGCGCCGTGTAGGCATCGGGGGTGCGATGGCTGTCGGTGGCGTTGAAGCAGATCTGCGACAGTAGACGGGTGCATCGGGGGATAAGTCCCGTTGCGGTGGAAGAGAAGGTCGTGTGAGCGGCCCCGGCAAAGAGGACGACGGCGCCGATGAAGCGAGAGGACGCGATGCAAGGCTATTAGTCTGTCGCCGTGGATGAGAAACGTCCATCTCTAGCAGTGGACGACGCGGTCTTGGTAGGCGCTCCGGCATGGTGGAGGACGGTGGCGATGGATGTGGTGGAGGACGGCGGCGATGGATGGGGTGGTGGACGGAGGCTGGTGTGGGGATGGGGTGTTCTAGCGCGGGCGGTGTATGAATGGGAAAATGGAGGGAGAGGTACGGGGAACCATGTTTATGGGACGCGCCTGTCTGAAATATGGGAAAGTTACGAACTTAGCCCCCGTTTAAAATTTGGACGTCTCGTCGGTTGGGGATAGGACGGTAATCTCGCATCTCGCCAATATTTGCCCAGAGCGATTTCGGGCGAGGAGAGGGTGGTTGGCGCCCACGGTGTATGAACGGGGCTGACAAGTAGGGCGGTTGTGTCACGTCTGAGTGAAGTTACAAACCTGCCCCTACTAAAAATATTTGCCTACATCGATTTCGGCCGAGTCGAGTTTGCTTTGCCGCCCATCGTGTATGAATGGGGAATGGAGGGAGAAACAGAGGTCTTTCGGATGAGCTTGAATCAAATGAGTTTTGCCGCCCATGTTTGACGCCCACCGTGTCGGAATGGGCTCAGAGGCGGTCATGTCACGTCTAATTGAAGTTACTAACCTACCCCTATTTAGAGCAGTGGAAATCGGGCCGATGGATTGTCTGTGTAATGGGTAGACGGTAATTTCCATCTCCCAAACACTTGGCTTCGGGCAGCCGGCGTGGGAGTGGATATTTTGCTGCTTCTTTCGAATTTTGGGACAATAAGCATCCACGTTTACCCTGGCAACTAAATTCGAATCCATTTTGTATTCCTATATGAATCTTTATAAATCATTCTATGTGTTTTTATATATCTTCAAAAGGACGACAAAGATGTATTCCATTGTCATATATGAATATGGTTTACAAATGCCGATAGTCAAATTCAGAAACTACAATCCAGTTTAAGGTGAATTCGAATATTTGGAACACTTCATGTCCAACTCAAATGTCACACGCAGCATAATGTGTACTCCCATTTAGATATGTACACAAGCGATGTATCAAGATTCAAATACCGAGTCAATCAACCAAGAATGTACAGAACTAACAGACATATAAACACTTATAGAGTATATGGATCAATAATATCAACTAACATACATAAGCCAGGCCGCTGTACTTTTTTTTTGCTACAACAACATCCTTTTTTTAGCCAGCATCTTGGCCCTTTCCAATGTGTGCCACTTATGGTCCATCTATACTACTACTATTGTTGAATGCACATTCAGCCCGATTGGCATATTTGTAGGTCTGGCACAGCAATCCAAATGAAATGTCTCCGAGTCTTATCAATTGATACAGACTTGTGCTCAAATAAAATTACAAACCAAAAAACAAAACAAAACAATTATTACATGATCTCTAAAACAAATGGTTTGATTGATTACATGAACAGACAACACAAAGGTTATTCAACTATGGAAAGAACATTTCACCTATGATTTACCAAGTAGGAATTTAATTTCCTTTTTTCCTTCAGTACCTTAACAATCTGGTCAGTCTCAGCTTGCTTCATTTTGAAATCCACCAAATATTTAATGGTTGTCTTGAGTACTGCTTGTGATTGTGTTGTTTGCTTCCTCAACATGTCAACTTCATCTCTAAGTGCAGAAGCAGAATCTCTTTCTACCACTAGTTTAGCCTCTAGAGCATCAGCAGTTGGCAATTCATAATGCACGATTGGGCCGGTGCCACTGCTGTGGGATGATGCAACGTCCATGGGGACCTCGCTCTTTGATCTTGGGCTAACCTGTTTTGCCATTAAAGTTTCGATTGGATTCAGAAAAGTTGAAGTTAGCAAAACATCTCAACTGGGAGTTATAACAACAAACCAGTTAAACAAACAAGGAATTAAAGAGTTTCAATTGGATGCTGAAAAGTAGTTATTAACATCATTGTAACCCGCTGTTGCAGCAGCAAAGCAGTTAAACAAACAAGTAGATATTTAAGTTAAGGCAAACAGGTAATTCTTAACAGTAAGTATCAAACACATAGATAGGCGCAGTCTACAATATGATTAACAGGATGTGCCATTATGTAATCAGTAGCAAACTAAATTAAGCCAAGCAACGTAATTGAACAATTTTGCAATAAGTGGCTAACTAAAATTCCGAGAAGCAGGTAACTGAACTTACACTAGTTCTTTGTACAGGCACATTGCAACTTCTTTTTCGCTTACAAGGTTGTACGAAGGAGTCCATGGCATCAATTGCTTGGATACGCAGTCCCAATACTTCTTTCTTCCCACACTGCATGGGTAAGTCGAATGGTTAATCTGGTAAGATGGTGCGTCCTTGATATGTTATATGAGGACGTGTAGTCAGACTAGTTGTAGCCAAACACATCACACTGGCTTTTACTGTATATTTCATGTGATTACTTTTGGCATATCGAGATCTAAGCAATCTACAATAGGATGAAAAGACTGGCATCCTTCACATTGTTGGCGAACTCAGTTCATAGAAACAAGCAATTCAACCATTCTGTGGGTAAATCAAAAGCGCCACTGGAATATTTTTCACTATCCAATCATACACGCAAAAAGGGGGCGACGCCACCATAGGGGCTGGTATGGGCGGCCGCCTCAGGTGGCTGGAAAGTGTGCACCTAGTTTGAGTTGTCCAGGTTGGCCCACGCTAGTTTTGTTCGTCCCAGCGCACGAGCAGGCAATGTAAAAAATGAAGAAAAATGTTTCAATTTGGATGGGCCAATAACATAAGTGCAAGGCAGGCCCTATAGCAGGCTCGCGGCCCAAACGAGCGCCTCCTATATCGATCGACAGCAGGAAAAATCCCAATTCATTCGCTCCAGCCTCCAGTCTGGTTCGCTCCTAACCCAGCCGCCGCTGGACAGACCGACACAGCACTTCCTCGCGCCCTCGTTGGAGGGCGGTTGCCGGGCTTCAAGCGAACGGAAGGACAAGAAGATGAAGATCCAACCCTGGGTGTAGCCTGCGTGGGAGGCAGCGGCAGCACGGGCATGGCATCGAGCTTGCGCAAACGGACAGTCGCAGCTTGCAAGAGTAGCATGCGCAACGAGCAGGTACATCACATCCCTGATTATATCTAATTCAACTCTTCAATTTCTGGCCAATAGTTAAACCTGACGGTGTTGTAAAACTGCTTGTATGTAGGGAATCTATGAGAAAATGAAACCAATTTCTACTTATTTTATAACTCCCCCAATCAATACTGAACTGACTGAATCTGATGTATCTACTCAAGTTTCCGGTGCAAACATACAAGCTCATGTTGT
Organism: Triticum aestivum; assembly: GCF_018294505.1. Lineage (NCBI taxonomy): Eukaryota > Viridiplantae > Streptophyta > Magnoliopsida > Poales > Poaceae > Triticum > Triticum aestivum. Next base: position 535,696,009 of record NC_057814.1, read on the forward strand.
TCTTGAGCCTGAAGTGTCTAATGAACAGACTGCTAATGAAGGATTTGATGCAAACATTTTACATGCTCCTGGTGATGAACATATAGTGTCTAATGAGGGATCTAATGCAAGCATTTTGCAAGCTCATTGAAGGATTTAGTGTCTAATGATGATCTACTATGTTGAGAGAGACAGAGATTTGCAGGCATTGATGACAAGCAAATTATAGTGCATTTTCATAGCTTGAGGAAACGTCGAGGCCATCTACCAGAAAGTCCCCGTATCATGACAACATAGCATAAATACTTTTCTAATCTGTTGTTTGAAACTATTGCCATACTTGTGCATGATAGATATATTGATATGCAGTTTGCGCACTAGTTATACGTGCAATTACACTTTGATATTTTCAGGCAGAGAACGAATAATTCAAGCAGGTACAGACCATGTTTGTAGTCCTTGTACACCATGTTGCATTTTGTGTTTTTTGGTGCTTGCATCATTTAGTGTTTATAATCTGAACTACTTTGGATCATTAGCTGGTTTTCAAAGTGCATGTAGCTTCACATTTCTCAAGTTATGTTGATTTCCGGAGTGTAAGTTCCTTCGTATTTTTTTAGTTAAATGTTCGCCCCTGGTAACTTGAATTCGTGGATCAGCCACTGCACACAAATCATACACGAATGCCAGTACGAATTAAATGAAATGCAGGGACTTACGCTAGCTCATTGTACAGGCTCACTGCAGCTCTGCTTGCGCTTGGGATGTTCCATGTACAAGTCCATGTTACCACTTGCTTGGATGTGCAGGCCTTGTGCTCCTTGCATCCCCCTCTGCATTTTTGACACGGCGAATGGTTGATCAAATAAGAGGAATCGACCTTGATGTTGTACCGGAGGACAGATACTTACAAGGTTATACGGGTGTGCAGGATGTGTACAAGATCCCGTAGCGTCGTCATGCTTCGCTAAAAAATGGATTTGCTTGTTTCAGATGATATCTCCAGAAGAAATAAGAGTTAAAGTCAGAGTTGCATAGGCGTGTAAGCTAAGAGAGCAGTGAAAGGATATCCAAACATCGTCGGAACAGTGCACAAGGGAGTGATGTGTGGATACCTAGTTCGGGCCGGCGTTTGGGCATGCTCGCCTAGCTAGAGTGCGGGTCACTTCAAAGCCGTTGAGGGTGATGCGCTGGCGTTGGCTGGCCGCGCACGGATGCAGATCTTGAGTGGCAGCGGAGCGCTACGATGCGGTGGACGAGACCGTTGGTGTAGCCCCAACGGCCTCGGGGGGCGGAGGTGCGATGATGTGCTCGGTGAAGTAGCCCCGGTGAGCTGGGAGACGGCGTTTGTGAAACGCACCTGATGCGGTGGAACTTGGTGTCTGTGAGGCACGTCGGTTGCGGCGGCCGACGTTGTCGGTGGACCACCCGGTGCAGTGGACGAGGGCGTAGATGAGGTAGCTCCGGTGCGGTGGTGAAGCGCGACCGTCGTCTTCGTCGTCGTCGTCCGGCACAGAGGTGGGGAACGGTGGGGAAAGAGACGAGACGAGGGGCGATTCAAGGGTTGGCGGCGAATTAGGGATTTGAGCAATCTGGGCGCGGAAGGGGACGGTGGAGAAGAGAGATTTTGCAGGGCTGGAATTGGGGCCGCCAGATATTTCAATCCGAAACATGGAAGCGCAAACTTATATTGTCGTCGTCCTTTTTTGGGGGGGGAGGGGGTGGGTGGCTAGGTGCTACGCATCCGTCCGACACACGCGACCACCCTGACAGGACTATGCTTCGGTGCCTTAAGGCACCTGCCTTTGTTTCCATGACATGTGGGCCCAACAGGTGGCTGGCCCAAATGTCAGTGACCCAAAGGCAGTTGCCTTTAAGGCACCGAAGCAGTGTCCACCCCGACACGACCCTGGTCTGCCTGGTGCGCCTACATTTGAGAATGCAAACGAATCTTCTTTCATTTGCAAACAAATCTGTATGTATTACCATGCCCGTGTTTTCCTTGCAATAATTAGTCATTCGAAACGAGATACTCCATCCGTTCACTTTTGTAAGTCGTTTCAGACAACTTAAAATGAACTGTTTTGCACATTGTCTGAAATGTCTTCAAGGTCTTATAAAAGTGAACAGAGGGAGTACTATAAATTAATTAATGAGGAGTTATTTGAAAAAAATCGAAACAGTACCCACGCTAACGTGGATTAGAGTGTGTGTGACATAATTAGTTATTTGAATTAGAGTGTGTGTCACGTAGTTAGTTATTTGAATTAGAGTGTGTGTCATGTAGCGATCTCCAATTCTAACGTGGATTTCGCATTTCACTGTATCCACGCTACTTTTTTAATACAAATTCATATGTATATGATGAACACCATGGTAGTGAGAAAACTTTTGGATGGATTCAAACATATGACCTACAAAATAGCACAACAAACTGAGTCAATGTCAACTTTTCGAAACTTAGTATGGCACGAATTCGAAATAATTACCCGTATGCCTGGTCCTCGGTTCAAATCTTACAATGTA
>NC_057814.1:535698938-535715400 GCF_018294505.1 Triticum aestivum
ATCTAGGTCACTCCCTCGAGACTGTCTCACTCTTTCTTCCGCACGGCGGGCCACACTCGCTCAATCTCGCTCTCTTTATCTGAGTCTCATTTAACCTCGTTTTCTTTCACACACAAATGATATATCTCCCTGTTCGGGCCTCGATCGACACACTCTATACTCTCTCACGCAGATTGTCTATCTAGGTCAGTCCATCCAAGCCGCCGCCACTCTTTCGACCTCATGGTGGGCCACGCTCACTCAATCTCTCTCTCTCTCTCTCTCTCTCTCTCTCTCTCTCTCTCTCTGTATGTCTCGATTGACCTCGCTCTTTCTCAGACAAAATCGATATATCACCATGTTTGAGCCCAATTCGACCTATTCACATTGTATACTCTCTCACGCACATCGTCTATCTAGGTCACTCTCTCCAACCCGTCTCACTCTTTCGATCGCACGGCGACCCTATGTGATCGGTTGACCTTGCTTCCTCCCACGCACACAATATATCTACACGTCTGTGACTGGATCATCTCTCAAGCTCATCTTACAGCCCTCACCCTTGCCAAAAAGCTCAATCGGACAATATCTCTCCAGAGCATATATATTTGTTCAATGAATGTCGGACCACACTCACTTTGTCTCTCTATCTATATGTCTCTCGATTGACCTCGCTTTCTCACACCGTATCTTCCACGCGTTGAAGCTACTACCTCTCCATCCCTCGCAAAGCCGGAGCTATTTACATTGCGAGGGGCACTCCAACCTTGGATTAATTTGTGTAGGCATTTATTCCAGTCGGTTTAGATTATATTTTCGTAGCATTCGGCCCACAACTACTCCAAACACCGTTGCAACCCACCCAACTCCCCTAGTTGATTTCCCTCTGGCTCGGTCATCGCTCTCTCGCACGTCCTTTCTCGCCTTCAACGTCGCACCATGGTATTATTGAAAAAACTATGTTGTTCTCTTTAATTATTATAAATAAGCTACAAAACTACACACCGATAGTCCACTTGGAATGGAACAAATTTCGACCCAAAATTGAAGTGCTACAAACTACACACCGAGGGGCCCACATGTCATGAAACAAATTTGGACCCATATACAAATTAAAAAATAAAGGACGAGGATCGAACATGCGACCGGGCCTTCAAGCCGCACGTCAATAGGCAACATACGTAGAATAGCAATGTTTGTTGTACCTCCTTTGTTCACATAATGTTTTTATATTACCACAGCCTAATTAATGGATAACATGTAATATTATTTTTAGTACTATTCGCCTTCACTTACTGGTGGGTTCCATGTGTGCTCTCTCTCTCCTCCCCTTTTGCGTTTAGACGCACGGGCAAATAGGAAGAACTCGCGGGCGATGTTGCCGTTGACCATATTTACCATATTTGGACGCGTTCATAAGTCACGACACCAGTTTCACGTACTAGCAGCACTAGTCAGTGTGTACGTGCAATGCACGTTAATTTGGAAGTATATTAAGTGCATGCAGATATTAACTACTAGGGTATTATTTGCGTGTTGTCATGTGATTAGCACTATTTTTGGCATGAAATTAACTGCACGCTAAACGTGTTGAGCGCTCGACATTGAAGCAGTCTAGGTCGTTGGATGGCAAGGAATACATGTGGCTTGATGACGTTTTATATTTAATTTGATACGGCTCTAGCAGAACATTCAATCGATCAAACCATACATTTCGTTCAGTCTGACTCCGACTTTAAATTATACGACAATCGATATAAAATAAACGAAAATGATAAACGTTCGGATTTTAAGCATGGCAATCCGAATGTTTTTCATGCAAATTTAGATTACACGGCGGCGGCGGGGGCGTCTCGCGGTGGGAAGCGGCTCCTCTGCCGTGCTCTGTGTGTCGTCGGGCCACTAACCGACGGCGACGGCGGCGTCTTGCGCCATTGTTGGCGTACTCCTGGACGTTGGCCTAGCTTCAAGGAAGGCCAAAATGTTCTGGACTTCGGAGTGAGTCAACTGGCGGGAGGAGGCGACTGGCGTTGATGCAAGGAAGCGGTCGACGGCGGCCATCCATGCCGCTGAGGGGGGCACTGGCACCCGCGCGGGGACAGGCGCTGTCAACGGCGCGGCGGAGACATTCATGTGCACGGGCACCGACACGGGCGCGCACGTCAGTGCACGCGCAGGCGCATGCGCTGGCAGGTGCACGGTCACCGGCACGGGCGTGCGCATCAGTGCACGCGCAGGCGCCTGCACTGGCAGGTGCACGGGCGCATGAAAGTCGGCGGGGACCTCGTGGAACCCCGTGGGATCAAGCTCGGCGACAATGTGCGGCTCCCAGCCCATCAATGCCACGGGGATGGGCGTTGGCGCAATCGGCGCAACGGGAGCCGGAACGGGAGCGGGGACAGGCGCGGCGTCTTCCCGCAAGGCCAGTTCAAGCTCGTCCCAAGGCGCCTTATGTTCTTGAGACTCCGGCTGGGTGTCTTCCTCAGGAAACTGGAACACTAAGGGCAGACCATCATGATGCGGCATGGCGTACGTTTAGGTCAGGCTAGTTGGAGGTAGACGACAGGAGAATCGGAGAGGAAGAGAGAGGATTGTAGCGATACCGGGTAGTGCGGGGTTGATTTTAAACTGCGGCGCCGGCGACATTAAAAGTGGGAGCAGTTGGGACGACCGTGGGCGGCGGAGCCTGGTCAAAGGGCTCACCTCCCGGTGAGCCTGCACAGCGGTCTGCTCGCACGCCTCCCTGACAGCCGGCGCAGCAGTCTGCTCGCACGCCTCCCGTCGACTCACACGCTTGCTCGGACGGCACCTGCCGATGAGAAGCGGGGACTCGTGGCGGCACGTAAACACCCACGGTATCAATAGTGAAAGCGTTCGCCTTAACGTGACAGGTCTTTGTTCCAAAATACCTTGGCTCTTCATTTGTGCAACTTGTCATAAGCAGCTTGTCTCAAATTGAAGAAAAAACTTACGAAGTAATATTTGTGCCATATCACGTGACCATGTAGTTTCAAGAATTTATGCTCACTTTTGGATTTTCTGAAATTTAAGATCCAGGATTTGAAACAATATCATAACCTGCATCATGCAATAAATTTTCAAGCCGTACATCTGTCCTGTTGTATTTCTTAAGAAAGGATTTGGTCAAACATTTTGCTTAGTTAGACTTCAGACAAGTTATATATGCAGAGTAAAAGGATAATCCCTCCGTACCAGTGCATTGCCTGATATATTAACTCAAGTACTAGGCACGAACAAATGTTCTCAATTCTGTGCTCATCTTGGTGTAGTAGTAGTAGTAGTAGTAGTAGTAGTAGTAGTAGTAGTAGTAGTAGTAGTAGTAGTAGTAGTAGTAGTAGTAGTAGTAGTAGTAGTAGTAGTAGTAGTAGTAGTAGTAGTACTAGGCAATGCAGTTGACGGGTGACCTTGACGAGCCGCGACCGAGGGAATTGAACCGTGCTCGGCACGGTAGGTAACGTTGTCTAGTTACTAAAGCATCCCTCCGTTGTTCATCGGTAGTCATTATGGACCGGGGACATGAGGGGAATTTCCTAGGGCTGGAATTCTGGCCGCCAGATATTTTGACTTGAAACGCTGAGGCTCGACTGGTTGGGGTTGCCTAATGTGCGTACCACGCACGCCACCGAAGGACACGAGCCCGTTTTTTTAGGATCAACACGAGCCAAGGTCTGGCTGGTACGCCGTTGGGTCCTACCATTCGAGAATACGAAAGGAACCTTTTAAATTGCCGAACGAATCTATGTGTATTACAATACCCATATTTTCCTTGCAAATGCTAATCTCAACGTGGTAATTGATTTATGACGAGTTGTTGAATTAGAGTGAGTTTTTGATATAGTGATCTCAACGTGGATTTCACATTTCATGGTATCCCTAGTAAGTTTTCCAATGCAAATTCAAATTTAAAAGATGAACAATATGGAGGTGAGAAAACTTTGTATGTATCAAGCATATGACCACACACACACACAGACACACACGCACGAACACAACAACAATCCAATAAGTATAGTGCATCTATTTTTCCAAACCATGCATGTATGACACGAATTCAAAAATACTCCTTCCATTCCTAAATATTAGTCTTTTAGAGAGTTCAACAAGTGACTACATACGGAGCAAAATGAGTGAATCTAGACTCTAAAATATGTCTATATACATCCGTATGTGCCAGTCCATTTGAAGCCTCTAAAAAGACTAATATTTAGGAACGAAGGGAGTAAAATGTAAGACATCCATGGTCCTCAGTTCAATATTTAAAATGAACATGAAACTAAAACATGAATATTAAGTCTAGTACTACAGTACATGCAAATGTTGTGTTTAGGCGGAGCTATGATTGTCGGGGGTCAACCCCTCGACCTTAGATAAAATTGTGGAGCTCTGTTTAGGGTTGTTTAGATTATATTTGTCCCCACCCTCCCAACCACCGATTGGTTGTGCACCCCCACCCCTCCTCCCCGGGAGAATATCATGTGCCCCCATACCTTAGATGCTATATGCCGATACGAGTTGCTTGGAGCTCCTAGATCTGAGATATAGCAGCTCACATGATGTGTCTTAATATTTTTGCAGGAAACCTTGATGAGTTTGAGAATTGCACAAAATTTGTACAAAAACTACTTAGATGCCCTTTGATCCCATATCCAACGACCTCGAAGCTCGTATCACCGTAGCATCTAAGATGAAGGAGGACATCATATTCTCCTGTATGTAAGAATATCATGTGCTACCACACCTTAGATGCTTTGGTGATACAAGCTCTTCGGAGGCGTTGGATTTGTGACCCAACACCTCCTTGGTGGTTCGAATGGTTTTTTGCAGAAAAGCCCCAAAAGAGTTCGGCCACTGCTTACAAGCACAAAGACTGCTCAGATGCCATTGGATCTCAGATCAAACGACCTCCACGCTCGTATCACCGTAGCATCCAAGCTGCGATAACACCTTATGTTTTCTCGCACGGGAGAGTATGAGGTGCTCCCGCACCGTAGATTCTATGGTGATACGAGTTCACTGAGATCTAACGGCCCACAGTAGGAGGTTTGAATGTTTTTGCAATATACGACTGATAGAGTTTGGGAAATACGCAGAAAGTACAAGTACTACGCATGTGCCATCTGATCACTGATCATACGACCTAGATGCTCATATCACCGTAGTGGGTAATTAAGCTACGGGGAGCACCTAATATGAGCACCGGGGAGCCGTTGGATCGAAGATGCAGCGGCACACACGAGGCATGAATGTTTTATTTGCAAAAAAAACCTTTGAAGAGTTTGGAAATTGCGCATAATTACAAAGACTACTCCCAAGCCATTGGATCTCACTTCCAACGGTGTAAAAACTCGTATCACCATAGTATCTAAGCTGCGGGGTGGATGTGATATTCTATGCCGCTGTCATTTTTGTTTGTAAACTTGCAAAATACGTGTAACTCGTGTCGTTATTTGTCTAACCATGCAAAGTGTTTATTCAAAAAAACCATCCTACACTGAAATATCGGAACAACACACGGGGGTCCCACTTGTCATTAATCAAATTTGGACCTAAAATTAACAAATCTGAAAGACGAGATTCAAACTGGCAACCTGGACTACAAAGCGTAAGTCGATAGCCTGAAAAAACGAACGGTTGTTGGCTTTGTCCCATAACTTGATTTTATATAGTACTTGCGTTGAGTAGAGTAGAGGGAGTGCCTCGTCAACACGTGCATGACCGCTATCTCACTTACTGGTGGGTCCCAGGTCTGCGATCTCAATCTCTCTTCTCTCCATCGTCTAACCTTTGCACGGGCACACACGAAGACCGGCGCTAGCTTGCCGTGGTGTTATTACAACTAAAAAAAGCTTGGAAAATAGAAGAATCGCCTAGAACAAGAGACGTTGTGGCTGGTCGAGACGGAGCTAACCACATCTATCCTCCGTGCCACGTTTGCATGATAAAGTTGTGTGGCTAGTGGGGTGTTTTCGATCGACTGGCTGGGTCCCGAGGTCGAACCATAGGTACTACGTCTGATACAGTATATTTTTACACGCACATTTTTCCTCCGTGCCGAGACATGGCACACCCTACCGCGCGGTTTCGGGGTCCTCCCGGGTGGTGCACGCATATTCTTCCTGACGTGGGACGCCCTACCACGCGTTTTCTGGGTCCTCCTCGGTCGTAGCACCGAAGCAAGTAAATGAGTCGTCAAATCATGAAAGACCACCTTTCCCGCCGAGTACATCAGTGAAGCACGGTGGCTAGCTAGTTGGGCTAGTTCGACCGATTAGCTAGGCCGCCGCCACATTTGTTTTTTCACCCCTTTTTTATCTACTTGCCGGCAGGTAAATTTAAATATCCACCGCGACGTTGCTCTGGTGTTTGGGTGCGGCAGGATTTTTAATTTTTTGATTGACGGGAGCAGGCGCGGCAGCAATTAGTCACGATGACTCCGCCTATAAAAACCCACTGCTCCTTGATGTGAGAAGTCGTCGACTGGTGTTTTACCGTGGTGAAAACCAAAAGATTCCCCGCTCCCTCCGCCTTCCCGTAGATTGCATTGCCTTTCAGCCGTTTCGCCCCCTTTGCTTCCTCTCCCCATTGCTTCTACCTGGTGCCATGGCGGCGCAGCAGATCACGGAGTCCGAGGTGAGGCGCCTGACACAGGAGCTCCATGTCAAGGATGCGGAGCTCAGGGCCAAGGACGTGGAGCTCCGTGAGCTCAAGGAGGAGAGGAGTGCCATGATCCTCCGTTATGTGCGGGAGTTCACGGAGCTTCAAAAGCGGCAGGCGTCCACCACAAAGATGCTCGAGGCGTCGGCGGTGTTGCTGCAGAAAGCGGGAGATACGATAGGCCATCAGGGGAGCCGGCTGGAGCGCGAGCGGGCCGATTGTGACGAGGTCCAGGATCGCCTCAGCCACTTGGTGAACCAAGTTGCCATGCACATGTTGCGGCTGCGTGATGCCTACCATCGTGCCAGCGCGACGATGCCAGCCGTCGGGCTAAACCCGTTCGACCACCCGATCGACTTCAACGAGCTGCGGCTTCCTGACCTGGTCTCCTTCTTCACCTATATCTCCGAGGAGCTGAGCCGTCTCCGCGCGATGGTGGGGGCTGAGCTGGACAAGGAGGGGTTGCGGGCTGCCGTCGCCGTTGCCGGGCGAATCCTTTCAGGGCTCCGTCACCGGAATCCATTCGTGCCATTGGACGCCGTCTTTGACGAGCTGGCTCCCGTCGACCGGGAGCGGGCTCTGCGGGCGGTTGCACCCTACATCACCAACGTCGTGCGCCTCGAGAAGCAGAGGGACTTCGGTGGTGTTTAGGCTCCCTCTGCATGGGCATGTCCATGTCTCGGCGCAACATGACCGTTGGATCAAACTCAGACGGTGCAGATCAGTCACTGTAGCACAAAGCGTGTGGGTGTGTTTGGTTGCATTCTCATCTCAATATAGTTGTTTCCTCTTCGTGTATTTTTGTCAACCTACTAGTGTGGACTCGTGCACCCTTCATGCACTCTGCCAAACACCCAAAAGTGGGTCGAGAAGGGAACTTTTGCTCCCATCCCATGCACCCTTCATACACCCTGCCTAACACTATTCGTGCTTCATATGGTTCATGTTTCGTGGAGTACTGTAGCACCGTACTCTCTGTGCGCTGTGGACCTAGTTCTGTTAACATTGATCTCGCCGTTCATTCTCGACCGGACAGTCGAAAAAGCGGTACTATGTTACATATAGGAGTAGTTGACATGCGCACAACATCATTTGTTATCCTCATATCTTACTACACTAGCAACAAGATTGTGTAGTACTGACGTATGAACCACTGCACATGCCTAGTAGTAGGAGCACTGTGTATGTTCAAGTGGCTGCCGTGCTTCGCACTCCTCCGTCGTAAGAGTAGAAACGCTTGCTGTAATCATTTTTTTCTTCGGAAAAACAGTGGACACGCTCTACCGTGCGGATCCTCCTCCAGCCATGCACTAAATTACTCACTTTCACCGACGTGTGGGATAGCCAGCACCTGGGTCCACCAGCCATGCACTAAAATACTCCGTAATAGAGTGACGGTAGACTACCCCGATCGAACCGCCGCAGTAATGCCCAATGAGCCGTCAAATCACAAAATCCCCTCCTTTCCAGCAGTAAGTTGGACGGACGAAGCAACCATCATTTCACTCTTCTCTCTCAGCTTCCTCTCTTGAAGAAAACCCCCACTCGCTTCGCTTCTCCCTCATCTCGTTCCTCCTTTCACTCTTCTCTCTCAGCTTCCTCTCTTGGATGGACGCTGGAGCACCGGCCGACGTGATGTCTATGGCTCTGGCCAAAACCGTCGAGGCTCATGGTACGAAGTAGCGCAAGCACCCCGCCGAGACTACCGCAGACAAGCTCAAAGCCATCGCCCTGTCCAAGCCCCCCTCTCCGGGATCCCTCATTAAGCAAGTCCAGGTAATGTCTCTTGTTGACGATCTTTTTCTCGATCTTGATTGTGTTTTTTCATCTAACACGCAGTACTAGTACTGGTAGTACAACTTTCTGGGTGATCTTGCATGTGATTTTAGTGTGCCAAATGACGGTTCTAAATTCCTCTTTTGACCAAAACATGCGAGAGGTTGGCACTAATTTCTTATAGATTACTTTCAACTACTCCCTCTGTCCCAAATTTCTTGTCTTAGATTTGTCTAGATACGGATGTATCTAATACTAAACTGTGACTTGATACATCCGTATCTAGACAAATCTAAGACAAGAATTTTGGGACGGAGGGAGTACTTTATGAACATCAATGCTACCTTTTAAGAGGGTATATTTGCCTCAGTAACTTGTGTTATGGATATTGCATGTAATCCCTCTGCTCTCATGCCTTTGAAGACATGTTCTAGTGTCTTTGTTCACTCATTTTTGTGCGTATATGTAATCATATATGGAGTATAATATTGAAAATCATCTTATATTTCTGAACGGAGGTAATAATAAAATATAGTTTCTGTTTGAATTAGAACCAGGTCCGCGCTGGAGATGATGATGAGTTCTACTGCTGAACTATCCAGCTGCTATGTCCTTGTCGCCACGTGTCCTGAACTAGTGTTTTCCTGTAGCATTGTTGTCAGGCGTGTTCTCGAGGCTGTACTTGACCACAACAATTTCCTGGCTGTGCCTTCGATTACGAAGGGTGTGGTTCTTGTAAAGCTTCCCAACAAATCTGATGCGGCCTGTCTTCATCATCATGTTTATGAGTGGAAAGACCACTCTGTTAGGTTCTCCAAGGTTGACAAGATGGTGATGGTGCATGTAGACATCCCACACGAAGTCCATGGCCTAGTCAGTTATGCGGGGTTCATCCCGTAGGTCGGTGGCAAGAAATAGTCTGCAGAGTTTAGTTAGTGCAACTTTGCTTGTCTGTAGTAAGTACTATTGTTCAGTACTTGATTTGTGTTTGTGAACCCTGTATTGTTTATTAGTATTGCCGCTTTTGGTGTGTGAACGGTCTATGTTAATGTCTATGTTAATGTCTGTCCACTCAATTCAGTCTGTATATTTTGAAGTATCCAGATCATATTTTTTGTGAGGACGGTTTATCAATTATGGTTACACTCCAATATCTGTATGCATTGCAGGGTTTATCGCACCCACCAGGATTTCCAGTCCCATGGATGTTTGGTCCATACGATTTGTCACGACCTTTGGACTGTCCTGCTTGTGGGAGTAGGCGGGCCCCCTGCATGCCACGCGTAGTTGGACGATCAATCTTCTGTTTAGTACTTCAACATAGTGATTTCCTGGTAAGGATTCACTCGTGTCACATCAAGTAAATCTTATTGATTTACTGTCTAAATCTTATTGATTTAATGTCATATTTTCTTTCTTTTCCTGCAATTTTACGATGCAGGTTTTGCCATGTGACATTCATCACAGAATAAACCATTTGGTTTGCTCTACGATGGCTATTTTTGCAGGTTTCACTTCTTATGTCGTGTCAATAACGAAGGCACTGTCCATCACTTATATTACTGGAAAAAATTGGGTCAGTCTGTTGTCTGAGTACAAGCTGAATCCCTATGATGAACTGCAATTTGGTTTAACAAAAATGCCACAATTAGTCCTTCTCGCGTTTAAAAGAAATGAAGAAAAAAACTGGATCACGGTCACGGATCCTAGTCAAGTTAGAAAGCTGATCATAGCAGACCAGACACGATCGTCGTTGTCTCGCACAGATCGAGCACCGGCAGTTGCTCTAGCACTGACAGCGGCAGCAGCTCAGTCTGATCCAGCCGAGGATTGGGCACCGACCGCGTCAGCGGATCAATCTGATCTACCGGAGGATCGGGCATCGACACCGGCACCTGCTCTGACACCGGCACTAGCTCTACAAGGAGCACCATCTCCGGCAGCAGCTGCTGCTTCGGCACCTGCACCAACACTTGCACTTGCATCTGCTCCGGCCCGTGCAGTTGCACCGGCAACAGACTGGGCTGCAGTTCGCACTTCATATACCAAAGTCCTTACAAAAACCGACATGTCCACCTTCTTGGTAAGCATTGGCCGCCCAAGTGCTTCGTTCTTTTTTCTTTCCATGTTGTTTCACATGATTCACTGTGTTGATCTGACTGTTTGGGTATGCCTTCTTGTTTGCAAACAGAGAATTCCTAGAGCAACGAGGGAGTCGTTCAACAATCCGGGCGACCGCGACCAAGTTTCTCTTACCATGCGCAGCCTTGGTGTGAATGAACCTGCTCAATATACCGTAAGTACAAAGGATGGTCGCATGATGATTGATGCTAAAGGATGGTCAAGGTTCAAATCTAAATCATATCTTGCGGTAGGGGATGATGTCAAAATCGAACTTTCTCGGCAAGGAGAGCTGGTCCAAATCAACTTTGAAATTCTTCAGTAGCAGCACGCAACTGCCAAACTGATCTATCCTCCGAGAGATTTTGATGTAATAATCAGGCATGGTGAAACAAGTGTCCTGTGTGTATAAGTAGTACGACAGTATTATTTATCACATGGTATATCATTGATAGAATTGCAACTCTGATTGCTGGTTAGGAACTGTCGTTCGATTTCATTCCAACAGCTGTCGTGCTTTATTCAATTTTGTGTATTCGCCTTGCGACAGCATCTAAAACCAGCGTCGTACCGATCGCTTGCAATATGAAAAGCGCTGAGCTAGAACACATGGGCCCCCAAACATGCAGGGTCGGCCTGCGGCCCAAAGTCCAGAACCGTGAGCCTATCTGGGTATTATATTCTCAGCTTAACCCCCATAAAAAAAGCTGAACCCCCATAATGCCCGTGCGTTGCAGAGGGAGTATATTTCTCGGCAAGGTGAGCCTGTGATATAAAAGATTTGTATATTTCTTTACAGAGGGAGTATCTCTCTGTCAAAAAATATATTTATGTGTAACTAGTTACTCGTGTCTTTCTACTTCCTTTCGCTGATATGTGGGGCAACCGGCAACGGGGTCCACGTGCCATATGCACAAATTATAGTGCACAACTTCACGGTAGACACACCCCGGTCGTAGCGCCGCAATAATGCCCAATGAGCCGTCAAATCACAACCCCCCCTTTCCAGCTTTAGCAGTAAGTTGGACGGACAAAGCGGCAATATTTCACTGGGCCTGAATCCCCTTCTCCCTCGTATGCTTGTTCAGAGAAAACCCCCTCTCGGTGATTGCATAGGGTTTTCTCATGGAGAACCAGGTACGAATTCTTCATCCATCCCCGATAAATCCAAGTCCCTTGGTCGCAGGTAATCCTAGGATGGCAGCCGCCGCCGTTGATGCATTTTTCTTCCTACTGAATCTAGTGTGTTTCATTTGCAGTGCCCAAAGTGCGAGTACCCTACAGGTTTCTGCGCCCTCGGCGAGACGCCACACTTGTTCCTTCTCATCCTAACACAGCATTTTGATACGCGCACAGTATGTTCCTAGAATCCTCTTTTCTATCCGGGAGGGTGGGGTTTTTTGAACATGCTGTGCTCTCATATTATTTTTCCTGCAGTGTATTATTTGCTCTGCCAGAACACATGTACTCAAGATGCTCGGCCTTGCCATAACTGAATACACTAGTTTAATGGTCACAATGAAGACAAGCCATGGATATAAGTTCCGAGTTGGGTTCATGAACCAAGAAGATCGCTGCTTTTTTTATGACCGAACTTGGATAAACTTTCTCAAGTGTTACGAACTGAAAGTTGGCGCACGAATGTTGATGGAAATAGCAGAACCTGGTCTCATCTTCACTGCGATCTTCCACCCCGACGTCGTTCCAATTGTTCATCCATGTTAGTTTTGTATCTGGTTCTTGCTTGTTGCCTCGATTACTTCTTAATCCACCTATTCTGTCTAACTAATCACAATTTAACTTCAGAAGTAGCAACGAATCTCTCACGAAGATGCTACTTCTAACTAATATTTTCTTATAATTGGTGGCACGTGTAGGTTTTTTAAGAGTTAAGCAGCCTGCTCGTTTGTTACTCTGTAATAACTCGGCTGTTACTAATGGCACTGAAGTTGACTGGATCGACATCCACAAGTTCCTACACTTTATTGATCGTCTTGAGGTCCTTGTGGGGCGTTTCAATGGTGGAAGGCCACGTGGGATATGTGTGCCACTGCTGCACATTGAACGGGTCCAACTGTGTCGAGAAACTTATGGTACGAGCTGTTTTCTGTTATATATGTTGTTCATAAACTATTGCTTATACACAGTTTTACAGCTGTGATCTTCTTGAAACAGGAACTGCCGAGTTCTATTGTTCCTATACAGATGCCTGACCATGGTCGGGTCAGACTTGCGCTTGGTCACAACATGATGTTTATGTCGACCTACTCAATTCCCCTTGGAGGTGAAAAGATACTTATTCATGGGTGGTCTCAAATAATGAAGGCCCGTCCATCTTGGAGAATAGGACAGAAGATTATGTTCATGCTTTTCCATGGATCTAAAGCGAAGATCCTGTTTATTGACCACGTTGCTTTCAGCTTTGGTTGTTAAGTGCCCCTGCTGGTTTCAGTTAAGGTTGTTAAGTACTCCTGCTGCTTTTACAGTCTGTCGTGTTTCTTCAGTCCCGTCTTCCTCCAGCCGCCAAAACCAAACCAGCGCCGGCAAGGCCGCCTGCTTCCGCCTCCCACGGCTGGCTGCGCCTCAGCG
The DNA here is from genome assembly GCF_018294505.1 of Triticum aestivum. NCBI lineage: Eukaryota > Viridiplantae > Streptophyta > Magnoliopsida > Poales > Poaceae > Triticum > Triticum aestivum. The sequence continues at coordinate 535,712,079 of NC_057814.1, forward strand.
CACGCATCGCCGCCCCACCGTCTCCTAAATCGTTAACGCCGACGTCCTCAGCGCGCTTTGGTGCGCTCGCTGCGGCGCCGCCCTCTCGCGTTGTCAACATGGTCAACAAACAACAGGAATCGGCAGAAGTACGTGGAGAGGATGATAGTAGGGGCCCACCACGTCAGCGTATGGAAAAATAAAATGCTTCCTCCTAGTGTTTTCCTGACATCTGGGACCCATGACATTGTGAGCGTATATAGTCAATAGACAAGAGAACAGCACAAGATCGGCTGACACCTGGGACGTAGCTACTCGAGCAGTATTTTTTTGTTTGGTATTGTTGAGACGGAGCAGGGTTTGAACTGGACTGTGGCCCGTCTAGCCCAGGCTTATATTTTATGTTCACCATGTGACCAGCCCAGCTATTTTTTCTTTGTGAAAATGAGCCCAGTTTATTTTTTCTGAAGAATACCCAATCCAGGCCTACTTATTTTTCTACGCCATGATGGGCTGCAACTCTTTCAAGACGCCTGCAAATCTTGAAAGTAATATGAAATGGGTTGTAAATATAAAAACAGATGACAAATTGGCAATTACTTTATAATTTCTGAATTTTTTCACATTTTCAGATTCCTATTTCACTGGGCATTAACCTAATTTAAATATATCTTCAAAGTACTTTAAATCTGGCTCGACATTCGGTATTATAAATAGTTTGGAACCCACAGAAATATGCGAAATTGGCCCTGGCCAACCAAAAAAACGACTACAATAAATTGCATAAGAAGTTGCCATGAGCTATATATAAATTATTAAAAAAAAAGAGGGAGTGGTCTGACTTGTGGGCCTGTTTAGTTGACGCGTATGCAAGATTTTTTTAGTTATTATGTACGTCAACAAACGATTCTAGCAGACGTAACCGGTGGATGTCAATCCAACGGCCGTCATGTTTCTTCAATCTCTGATCTTCTTGCTCCAGCCGCCAAAGCAGCGCCGGTGGGACCGCCTACTCCCGCCTCCCATGGCCGGCTGTGCTGCCGCGCAGGCCTCAGCGCCCCCTACTACTCCCACCGCTGGCCAGCGCATCCCTCTACTCACCCACACCCCATGTTATTCTGCGGCGACGGCAGCCTCACACCGCAGCCGAACCGGTGAACCCTCGTACTCCTCTCCGCGCGGGCTTCCACTGCCGCGTCTTCCCCGGCTCCGCGTCGTCCCCTTCCTAGGCCTCGCCGTCGTCCACCGCCGTGGTGCTCTCGGTGTGGCGTGGTCAATGTGGTCAACGACCGACTTCCATCGGAAGAGTACTGTACGTGGAGAGGCTGACAGCTGGGTCCACGGCAGCCGCAAGGAAGTGCCTCCTTATTACGCGGAAAATAATTATTCCTCCACCTGACAGCAGGGACCCACCGGACGGGCCACCAGTATTTCACGAAAAAAACGTTTCCCCCTGACTGTTGGGACCCACAGGACGGGCCACCGTATTTTGCGAAAAAACGTTCCCCCCGCTGTCAGCTTGGACCCACCGGAAGTGACTCCTTATTACGCACACAAAAATGAATACCCCCTGCTAGCTGGGACCCACCTTGGTGGGAGGCTGACTTGTGGGCCTACTAAGTTGACTGGGACGGAGGCTTTTGTCAACTTTAGTCAATATATGAACGATTCTAGCTCCAGTGACCGTACGATGTCCATCCAACGGCCGTAGTGCTTCTTCAACCTCTGGTCTTCTTGCTCCAGCCGCCCAAAGCAGCGCCGGTCGTGCCGCCTGCTCCTGCCGCCCGTGGCCGGCTGTGATGTCGCGGAGGCCTCACCGCCCCCTACTACTCCCACCGCTGGCCAGGCCATCCCTCTACGCACCCACACCCCCTGCTATTCTGCGGCGACGGCAGCCTCACACCACAGCCGAACGAGTGAACCCTCATACTCCTCTACGCGTGGGCATCCACTGCCGCATCTTCCCCGGCTCCGCGTCGTCCCCTTCCTAGGCCTCGCCGTCGTCCACCGCCCTGGTGCTCTCGGCGCGGCGTGGTCAACGTGGTCAAGGAATGGCTTCCATCGGACGTGGACTGTACGTGGAGAGGCTGACAGCTGGGTCCATCGCCGCAGCAAGGAAGTGCCTCCTTATTACGCGCAAAATAATTATTCCTCCACCTGACAGCGAGGACCCACCGGACGGGCCACCGTATTTCACAAAAAAACGTTTCCCCCTGACTGCTGGGACCCACCAGCTACATCTTCGCACGCAAGGAAGTGCGTCCAAAAAAATGATTCGCCCCCTGACTGCTAGGACCCACCAGCTACATCTTCGCACGCAAGGAAGTCCGTCCGGGCAAAAAAACGATTCCCCCCTGACTGCTGGGACCAGCAGCTACACCTTCGCATGCAAGGAAGTGCGTCCGGGCAAAAAAAAACGATTCGCCCCCTGACTGCTGGGACCCACCAGCTACATCTTCGCAGGCAAGGAAGTGCCTGACAGTCGGGACGCACCTGGTCGAAGCGTACGCAGCGTTGTCATTCTGGTCGCGAACGTGTACGTACATATATACTGGTCGATGTAGAGGCGCGCACGTGTCGTAGTAGAGGCGCGTACGTGTCGTAGTAGAGGCGTGCACGTAGCATGTACACGTACGTACAGCGGCCAGGGTGCAAGAAAGAAAATACGGCCACGTACGTACATACGGGCAGGGTCTCGAACGCCTACTCGCCCATACGTACGGCCAGGGCTCGTGTACATGGCTGAGTCGGAATGGAGAAACAGTGTCGTCATCGTGTTCATGGGGAGGCAACGGAATGCATCGTGTTCATGGGGAGGCAACGGAACGCGTCGTGTTCATCGGGAGGCAACGGAACGCGTGGGAGCCAACCGGCTGGGTTGGAACGGAATGCGTGGTCGTGTTCATCGGGAGGGCTTGGACGGAACAGGCGATGGAAACGAGGCCTGGCGTACTGCAAAACGGAGGAAACGGCCTTGTGTTCGACCGGCCATGTTCGAAACGGGATCCTGTTCATCGGGAGGGGTCTGGCGTACCGCAAAACGGAGGAAACGGACCTCCTACGGTCGAAACGGGGGTCCTGTTGATCGGGAGGGGTGTGGCGTACCGCAAAACGGAGGAAACGGACTTGTGTTGGAGCGCTACGGTCGAAACGGGGGTCCTGTTGATCGGGAGGGGTGTGGCGTACCGCAAAACGGGACTCCACGGGATACTGTTCATCTCCACCGTCGACCTCCTCCAGCCTCCACGGGCTACCGTCGACCTCCTCCAGCCTCCACGGGCTCCTGTTCATCCAGCCTCCACCGCGCGCTACTCCACCGGCTACTGTTCAACCACCCCTCCAC
>NC_057814.1:535715638-535728679 GCF_018294505.1 Triticum aestivum
CAATGCTCACTATTCATCCAATCGATCGGCTTCAGTTAGCAGCAGTAGCGAAGGAATCGCTCGATCGGGTTCAGTTAACAGCCATCGATCGATCGCTCAGGTTCAGTAACGCGTAGCCTGCAGTGCAATCGCTCGGGTTCAGTTAGAGCCCAATGCCTCGCTCAGGTTCAGTTAGAGCCAACGCCTCGCACACACGCGCGTACGTGTATGGCCCCCGACCTCCCACCGTAACCGGGAACTCCCCGAAATTTTCCTCCCCCTCGCTTCTACCACAGTTTTTTCATCATGGACGGCCCAAAGAATGTCATGCAGCTGCGTCTCCGGCCCGCCCAGGACGAAAAGCCCATTTTCTGTCATGATTTTTTGTCATAGAAGTAGGAGCACACCACATCTATGATGATACCGGGTTTTGTCACAATTATCATCATAGAAGTGTCATATGTATGACAGAAAAAATCCGTTCGGCCCAAAATGTCACGGATGTGTCTTTTTTTGTAGTGTATTGGCTCCCACATATTCTACCAAGATCTTTATCGGTCAAACCGCATAACAACATACGTTGCTCCCTTTGTCATCAGTATGTTACTTGCCCGAAATTCGATCGTCGGTATCTCAATACCTAGTTCAATCTCGTTACCGGCAAGTCTCTTTACTCGTTACGTAATGTATCATCCCGCAACTAACTCATTAGTCACATTGCTTGCAAGGCTTATAGTGATGTGCATTACCAAGAGGGCCTAGAGATACCTCTCCGACAATCGGAGTGACAAATCCTAATCTTGAAATACGCCAACTCAACAAGTATCACCCAGTTACGTTGTGACGTTTGGTAGCACACAAAGTGTTCTTCCGGTAAACGGGAGTTGCATAATCTCATAGTCATAGGAACATGTATAAGTCATGAAGAAAGCAATAGCAACATACTAAACGATCAAGTGCTAAGCTAACGGAATGGGTCAAGTCAATCACATCATTCTCCTAATGATGTGATCCCGTTAATCAAATGACAACTCATGTCTATGGCTAGGAAACTCAACCATCTTTGATCAACGAGCTAGTCAAGTAGAGGCATACTAGTGACACTATGTTTGTCTATGTATTCACACATGTATTATGTTTTCGGTTAATACAATTCTAGCATGAATAATAAACATTTACCATGATATGAGGAAATAAATAATAACTTTATTATTGCCTCTAGGGCATGTTTCCTTCAACACCTTCTATCACAGATCCGAAGGCAAGACATTTATTGCTAAGAATGGATCCTTTCTAGAGAAGGAGTTTCTCTCGAAAGAAGTGAGTGGGAGGAAAGTAGAACTTGATGAGGTAACTGTACCCGCTCCCTTATTGGAAAGTAGTTCATCACAGAAATATGTTCCTGTGACTCCTACACCAATTAGTGAGGAAGCTAATGATGATGATCATGTAACTTCAGATCAAGTTACTACTGAACCTCGTAGGTCAACCAGAGTAAGATCTGCACCAGAGTGGTACGGTAATCCTGTTCTGGAGGCCATGTTGCTTGACCATGACGAACCTACGAACTATGAGGAAGCGATGATGAGCCCAGATTCTGCAAAATGGCTTGAGGCCATGAAATCTGAGATGGGATCCATGTATGAGAACAAAGTGTGGACTTTGGTTGACTTGCCCGTTGATCGGCAAGCCATCGAGAATAAATGGATCTTCAAGAAGAAGACAGACGCTGACTGTAATGTTACTGTCTACAAAGCTCGACTTGTTGCGAAAGGTTTTCGACAAGTTCAAGGAGTTAACTACGATGAGACATTCTCACCCGTAGCGATGCTTAAGTCCGTCCGAATCATGTTAGCAATTACTGCATTTTATGATTATGAAATTTGGCAAATGGATGTAAAGACTGCATTCCTGAATGGATTTCTGGAAGAAGAGTTGTATATGATGCAACCTGAAGGTTTTATTGATCCAAAGGATGCTAACAAAGTGTGCAAGCTCCAGCGATCCATTTATGGACTGGTGCAAGCATCTCGGAGTTGGAATAAACGTTTTGATAGTGTGATCAAAGCATATGGTTTTATACAGACTTTTGGAGGAGCCTGTATTTACAAGAAAGTGAGTGGGAGCTCTGTAGCATTTCTACTATTATATGTGGATGACATATTGTTGATTGGAAATGATATAGAATTTCTGGATAGCATAAAAGGATACTTGAATAAGAGTTTTTCAATGAAAGACCTCGGTGAAGATGCTTATATATTGGGCATTAAGATCTATAGAGATAGATCAAGGCGCTTAATTGGACTTTCACAGAGCACATACATTGACGAAGTTTTGAAGAAGTTCAAAATGGATCAAGCAAAGAAAGGGTTCTTGCCTGTGTTACAAGGTGTGAAGTTGAGTCAGACTCAATGCCCGGCCACTGCAGAAGATAGAGAGAAAATGAAAGTCATTCCCTATGCTTCAGCCATAGGTTCTATCATGTATGCAATGCTGTGTACCAGACTTGATGTGTGCCTTGCTATTAGTTTAGCAGGGAGGTACCAAAGTAATCCAGGAGTGGATCCCTGGACAGCGATCAAGAACATCCTGAAATACCTGAAAAGGACTAAGGATATGTTTCTCGTTTATGGAGGTGACAAAGAGCTCGTCGTAAATGGTTACGTCGATGCAAGTTTTGACACTGATCTGGATGACTCTAAGTCACAAACCAGATACGTATTTATATTGAACGGTGGAGCTGTCAGTTGGTGTAGTTCTAAGCAAAGCGTCGTGGCGGGATCTACGTGTGAAGCGGAGTACATAGCTGCTTCGGAAGCAGCAAATGGAGGAGTCTGGATGAAGGAGTTCATATCCGATCTAGGTGTCATACCTAGTGCATCAGGTCCAATGAAAATCTTTTGTGACAATACTGGTGCAATTGCGTCGGGAAAGGAATCCAGATTTCACAAGAGAACCAAGCACATCAAGAGACGCTTCAATTCCATCCGCGATCAAGTCAAGGAGGGAGACATAGAGATTTGCAAGATACATACGGATCTGAATGTTGTAGACCCGTTGACTAAGCCTCTCTCACGAGCAAAACATGATCAGCACCAAGACTCCATGGGTGTTAGAATCATTACTGTGTAATCTAGATTATTGACTCTAGTGCAAGTGGGAGACTGAAGGAAATATGCCCTAGAAGCAATAATAAAGTTGTTATTTATATTTCCTTATATGATGATAAATGTTTATTATTCATGCTAGAATTGTATTAACAAGAAACTTAGTACATGTGTGAATACATAGACAAACAAAGTGTCACTAATATGCCTCTACTTGACTAGCTCGTTGAATCAAAGATGGTTAAGTTTCCTAGCCATGGACATGAGTTGTCATTTGATTAACGGGATCACATCATTAGAGAATGATGTGATTGACTTAACCCATTCCGTTAGCTTAGCACTTGATCGTTTAGTATGTTGCTATTGCTTTCTTCATGACTTATACATGTTCCTATGACTATGAGATTATGCAACTCCCGAATACTGGAAGAACACTTAGTGTGCTACCAAACGTCACAACGTAACTGGGTGATTATAAAGGTGCTCTACAGGTGTCTCTGATGGTACTTGTTGAGTTGGCATAGATCGAGATTAGAATTTGTCACTCCGATTGTCAGAGAGGTATCTCTGGGCCCTCTCGGTAATGCACATCATTATAAGACTTGCAAGCAATGTGACTAATGAGTTAGTTGCGGGATGATGCATTATGGAACAAGTAAAGAGACTTGCCGGTAACGAGATTGAACTAGGTATTGAGATACCGACGATCGAATCTCGGGCAAGTAACATACCGATGACAAAGGGAACAACGTATATCGTCATGCGATTTGACCGATAAAGATCTTCGTAGAATATGTGGGAGCCAATATTAACATCCAGGTTCCGCTATTGGTTATTGACCGGAGATGTGTCTTGGTCATGTCGATATAGTTCTCGAACCCGTAGGGTCCGCATGCTTAACGTTCGGTCACGATCGGTATTACGAGTTTATGTGTTTTGATGTACCGAAGGTAGTTCGGAGTCCCGGATGTGATCATGGACATGATGTGGAGTCTCGAAATGGTCGAGACATAAAGATTGATATATTGGACGGCTATATTCGGACACGGGAAGTGTTCCGGGTGGTTTCGGAGAAAACCGGAGTGCCGGAGGGTTACCGGAACCCCCCCCCCCCCGAGGAAAGTTGGGCCTACATGGGCCATAGGGAAGAGGGAAGGCAGCCCACAAGGGGCAGCCGCGCGCCCTCCTTATAGGGAGTCTGAATTGGACTAGGGAGGGGGGCGCCCCCCCTTTCCTTCTCCTCTTCCTATCCCTTCCTTTCCCCTTCCTCCTCCTAGTTGGACTAGGAAAGGGGGAGTCCTACTCCTACTAGGAGGAGGACTCCTCCCCTCCTTGGCGCGCCCCAAGGGCCGGCCGGCCTCCCCCTTGCTCCTTTGTATACGGGGGCAGGGGCACCCTAGGACACACAAGTTGATCATTGATCTCTTAGCCCTGCGCCGGTAGGTTCATCATCACCGTCATCACGCTGTCATGCTGATGAAGCTCTCCCTCGACACTCAGCTGGATCGAGAGTTCGTGGGATGTCACCGAGCCGAACGTGCAGATCGCGGAGGTGCCATACTTTGGTACTAGGATCGGTCGGATCGTGAAGACATACGACTACATCAACCGCGTTGTCATAACGCTTCCGCTTTCTGTCTACGAGGGTAGGTGGACAACACTCTCCCCTCTCGTTGCTATGCATCACCATGATTTTGCGTGTGCGTAGGAATTTTTTTGAAATTACTGTGTTCCCCAACATTAGGGGGATGATGGAGCGCCATAGGATGCATAAGGACTGGTGTTGTAGATCGGTAGCGCATAGGCGGGAGCAGCGTGGTACGCGGTCGTCTGCTGTTGGGGCGCGAGGACGGGCGCGCCGGTGTGAGGGCGAGCATTGGGCTGCCAGCCACCGGTATAGGCAGGCGAGGCACCATATGTCATAGGGGCGGACCAGGGCATAGGCCATGCCTGGACTAGCCCTGTCCATGGAACAGAAGATGGGCGCCATCCGGGCGGCGGTGGTGGTGCAGTTGATGAAGCCGGGGCAGTGGTGGTGCAGTTGGTGGAGTCGGGGCGGAGCAGGAGCGGGCGCCGTGCGGAACTGCGGCGGCCTAGGGTTTTTGCATCGGTAGTTGGGACTTGGACGCCAGCCGGATGGTTGAGGAGGTGTTGTTGGTGGAGGTGGCGGTGGCGGCGTCGATGCAGGTGGGCGAGGAGAAGCAGCGAAGACCTGAGGACGGGAGTCCTTGGTAGTTAGGGCACGATCGGCTCATTGGAGCATCGAGCGAACCTCGGTGAAGGAGGGACGCGGACGCATCATAGGGATGAAGGAGGCCTGCTTCTCGAACTGCTCGCTGAGGCCGACGAGGAGGACGTTGATGAGCTGGCGATCGTCGATTGGATCACCAAGTTCGTGGAGTTCATCCGCGATCGTCTTGAGGCGTTGGCAGTAGACGCTGACTGGTGAATCACCTTGCACCGTATTCCAAAGCTCGGTGTGGAGATTGTTGGCGCGAGCATCGACGTTGTCCTGGAAGAGCTGATGAAGGGCCGCCCATAGATCGGCGACGGAGGCACCGTCACAGTGGACGAGATTGAAGATCTCTGTGGAGACTCACATGTAGATCCATTGAATAATGGTGAGATCATCCTTGACCCATTGCGGATCATGACGATGTGAGAGCAGAGATTGCATCGCCCAAGGTGAACATCGAAGAGGTGACGCCAATGATAGTAGTTGTGAGCAGCAAGGTCTAGGGTTATGGGGATGTAGGGGCTAATATCGGAGATGGTGTCGGTGAAGGAGATGGAAGGGGGTATTGGTGGGGTTAAAGCTAGAGTAGAGGTAGAGGCGGAGGAGGCCGTGGCCGCGGCGACCTTGGCGGCGACGATGGCGGCGGCGGTGGCGGGGCTGGCAGGTTAGCCATACCCTAGGATCGAAAGTCTGATATCATGTAGAATTGTATTGAATAATTGTTGATGCAATATTGTGCCAGTATAAGATAGATATATATATATATATATATATATATATATATAGTAATACTATTCATCACCCAGGTTGCAGAATAAGTTATTCTTCGTCCGAGGTAATCTTACGATCGCTTCATAAATAAATTACATTTGGAATACAAATAGTTACATTTATATTGATTCACTACGTAAAATTTGGTATAAAAAAACAAAAAGGTTATAAGACCAGAAATATCGCATTTTATGTATGTTTTTACGTTCGTAACTTTACGTAACATAAAATATTTTTTACGGCAAGTATATATTTTCTTACGCTTTCTTTTTACGTATGAAATAAGACAAAATTTACGAAACGTAAAAATACGGTGCATTGATGTCAAAATAGAGAGGGGGTGAAGAATAACTATTCCTCACCTAGGGTAACGAATAGCGCGACCCTATTACAAACCGCACCTAACCTAGCCCTATTACAAACCGAGTAGGAGGCCTAATCCTATTACAAGTTGTATTCTAACATTCTCGATTTCATCCAGAGCCAACTGTGGTGAAATGACTAAATGACATTTCACACCGTTTCACATTTTGTGGGAGATTCAGTTCATTAAATACAATGAATAGGATTTTGAAGGGCTGCCATTTGACTTCCCTAGTGGATTGTTGGATATTTAGGGTAGGTATATGTATTATCATTGCTTCATGACATATACTTGATATTTAACTTGTTTTCTGCCTGTGGTTGGGTTACTTATTGAGATAGCATGTTCATTGTTTTTTTGCTTCATAAACAATCGCCTCAATCTTGTGTCCCTAATTCCCATATTTCTCTTTCATGTTTTTGTTAGAGCTTCTGTATTTTAATCAAGTGAGAAACCTGGTTGAGCCCCTTCCCAGAGCTCGCTGAGGTGGAGGGCGAAGGGCTCTGGGCGAAAGCCTTGCTTCCGATGGGGATCGGTTACTGGCGATGATGGCGCGGTGGCGCCTTTTCCTTGGAGTCATCGTCAAAGGGTTCCTCTCTACTAGGTTGTGATTGATCGTATTTTGGGTTGTCGCGGTAGCTATTGGTGTGGCCAGACCCTTCCTGAAGTTTCGGCGGGGAGTGTTGAGCGGTTTCTGGGCAAAAAGCTTTATTAATCAACGGGGGTCGATGCCGGCGCTTGAGACCGTCGTGTTCCCTTGTTGAAGGCGTCTCCGAAGAGGTCGTTCAATTCTCTCCGGGTAGCGGACAAGTAGGCAGTGGAGTTTGAGTTGGCCACTTGTGGCTTGGTCGGGGTTTTCACTTGATTGTCCCTTAGTCAATCAAGTGATTGTGTGGTTTTCAGCCTAGTTTTTCTTATAAACCGAGTCAACTCTATTCTTCTTTATGAAATTGCAGGAGCACCCTGCCCTCTTGACGAGATTCCGTTAAAAAGAAAGTACAATGTATTTCAAGTTTCCTTAGCTCTTCCCCTACTCAATAGCTTTCTTTTTCTACCAAAATCAAGTACTCTAGACACGAGGGGGGTGTTAAAATATATTGTCCACCTCTTTCCATCAGTTCGGATTTTTGGAGCAACTAGTTGGAGCATGAATTCAATATGGTATCCGAGCCAAGAGGTCTCCCTCAAAAGTACTCCATGAATGTTATTTAGTGATGAACTTTTTTTAATTTGTAGTGTTTAAACATTTTTAATAAAAGATGCACTCCCACTCAAATCAATATCTCTCATAATTGAAAGTGAGTGATTCAAGATCCTGATCTTATTCTCAGTCATTGATGTGAACATCACTGATGACGAGAATTTTGACCGGTAGGCAAACATTTGCCGATCATATCTCCATATGACTCTTCTTCATCTTTCGATGCTTTGTGCTCCGAGCTAAGAACGATTCTGCCAGAACTTCAAGACAACAGAGTGTTATCTGCATGCATGGTCTGACCATCCACCCGTCGTACACCTCACAAGCCGTTTGTACTCATGTGGACATGACGCACTCCGGAATGCTACGTGTCATAGTCGGTACCAACATTGTCCTGTATCGGTCTGTGGCGCGGTCCAGACGTACATTCTCCCGCAAACAAGAGACAAACATGGGGGAGCTTTGCGTCATTCGGACCACTCCCAAGCCCGCTTCTGACAGCCCTGGCCCACCATAAACCCCCACCCGTCCTTCTCGCGCTTTTCTTTCGATGCACGCGCCGCATTCATGCCGCCCCAGAGCACAGAGCGGCCGACATTGATGCCGTGTTATGTGACTAACAGAGGGCGGAGCTGACCGATGCGACCTCTCGGCAGCGGCCGCTTCAATGCGGACGCAGCTTCCCAAGGAACCAACTCCGGCCGCTGCCCCACATTGAAGCCGGCTGAATGCCCCTTCGCCTGGCCTGGCCGCGACTATATAAGTCGTGCTCCGGCGAAGCACAAAGCCATAATCCCCCGTCACCCTTCCTCCTCTTCGATCCCAGAGGCGATGCCGAAGTCTTGATGCTCCGCGCCGGTAGGCGACGTTGGCGGAAGCTCTTCCTCCGGTGGTTCTTGGCGCCGCCATCGTCACTCTCTAGGCCCTTCGGCATCCACGGTGGCTGGCTCCTCCGTCAAGGAGGAGACCGTCGTCTCCTCCGATGATGAGGAGCACCAGGCACCACCGCAGCAGCCGCCCCGACTCCTCAAGGAGACCGCTTTGACGGACGAAGATTTCATCTGTCAGATCAAGATAATTACGGAGCAGTCACTCCGTTACATGGGCCCGTCGCCGCCATCGCCGGCGCATAAAGCCGGGCAAACGTCGGCCCGAGCTTGTAAAAGCCCGACCCGAAGCCCAAAATACTCCCTGTTTTCAAGCCTGAGCCCTGCTCGAAATCAAGCCCAAAGCCCGAAAGCCCGGCTCGAACGCTGTTTTTTAGTGTACGCACGTGCAAGTCCGGCCCGAAGCCCGAAAGTTCGGCCCGAAATACAGAAAAACTGAAGCCCGAGCCCAACCCGAACTATCTTCCGGGCTACAAAATAAGGCCCGAGCCGGCCCAAACGTCAAGCCCGACCCGGCCCGGGTTTTTCGGGCCGGGCTCGAGCCGGGTCATCGGGCCGGGCTGTCCATGCCCGGATTTACCAGTGCGCGTCAAGGAGGAGCCGCCATCCGTGTCGCGCCACCGTGTGAAGCGCGAGCCGGCGTCCCTGCTCCAGCCAGTGAAGGAGGAGTCGGCCTCACCCTCGCACCACCACCGTGGCGTCCAGATCGGACGCCGGGTCAAGGAGGAGCCAGCGTCCCCGTCGTGCAACCGGTATGGCGGCATGGACGCGCCATCATCGCCGACGTGCTGCCACAGCCTCGCCATCAAGGAGGAGTTGCTGCCCGCGATCAAGAAGGCGCCGGGCCGCCTCCTCCGCTACCTTGGAGGAGGCGGTGCCTTTGGCTTGAGGGCCGTTGTCTCCGAGGCGGAGTGCGTGGCGAGGTACAACCAGCGTAATGCCGATTGCCGCTCCGCGTTCTCCAAGAGCGACGTAGCGCCGGATTGGGTCCGCAACGATCCTGACCTCGCGCCACGTGGGTGCTCGACCACTCCAGGACCACCGCGGAGACGGCCGCCAGGCGCCGCCGCCGCTTGACGGCGAGGAGTGGCCGCTTAGCAACTGCTCCGGCAACGTCGGTCGCGGCAAGGCAGAGGACTGGGCTTCGAAGGCCACACGCAGCAGGAGGCGGAGCGGCAGGCAGCCGCGACCCTCCAGCGCCGTTTCACCACGACGATGACAACGACGACGAGGTAGGGCGGCCACACGTACGGGGTGGTCGTGCGGTATAGGATTAAGTTTTTTTTTCCTTTTTTCTAAAACCTTTTTTATGTAAATTATGTCCGAACTTCAAAGAAATCCGCCGGTTTGAACGAATTTCGTCCAATTAGTTTGAATCGTTGGCCGGATGTATGCGGGCAGCGTTGGATGACGGCCTCCTGCATGCATATCCTGGGACTGCTCCCCGCGATTGAAAATGCCTTTATTAATTATAATTTTTTTAGGCTAAATAGCACGTGAGACATGCGCGCTCCATCCTCCAAAAAGTGCAACTGCATTTTGGCACATCCGGGGACGGTGGGGTGACGGGGTGGGGACGCACGCTACCCGTATGAGAGACGGGGACGGCTGAGGCCCACGGACCAGTCGCCGCGTTGACGTTTCCATTTCCGCCACTCCACAGTCCACACCGAAAACAGATCCAAACCCCACCACACCAATCCATCCGCCCCCATCTCCATCCCCGTCGCCCGATCCGATCCGATCCCTCGCCATGGCACCGTCGTTCTGGGGCCCCGAGTTCCCCCCGCAGCCGGCTGCGGTGTTCGACGACCTCGCGCCCGTGGAGGCGGAGGACGCGTACGAGGACGAGATGGAGGAGGAGGAGGAGGGCGAGGGGGACGAGGAGCATGAGCACGGCAGCGACGGGGAGGTCGTCCCGATGGACATCGAGGACCTGGGGGAGGCGCACCTCTCCTGCGGCTGCGGCCGCAACCTGCTCACCCTGTGCTTCCGGGGCGTTGTGCACATCTTCATGTCCGCCTCCCCTGACAAGGTGTCGCAGGTGGAAGCTGCACTTTCGCTGCAGGGGCGATTGGATCCGGCGGACTCTACGACTGTGCCGCCCGCCGCGCGCAACACGCTCACCATGACCTTCCGGGGCCAGGAGTGCAGTTTCGACTCTGTAACCCCTGACGAGGTCCATCCCTTGTGCTCTGCAAGCTGTCTTCTCTGCCTTTTTTTTACGTGATTCAGTAGTCTCGGACGATGTTGCAAGGTGCTAGTGTATTTCATCGCTGTCGCAGGTGCAAGATGTACTTTTGTCGCTCGCGGGAAGGGAGCTGATGGTCCCTAGGATTGAGCTCAAAATGGAGTTCCTGCACGGGAGCTACGACTTCGACTCTGTATCCCCTGATAAGGTCCGTCCCTCGAGTTAGCAAATTGTCTTCTCTGCCTGTTTCACACATGATTTAGTACTAGCCTTGAATGATATTGCAAGGTAGTAATTTCTTTGATTGCCGTCGCAGTTGCAAGCTGTACTTTCGCTGCTGGGGGGAATGGAGCTGACGGTCTCTACGGCTCTGCCATGTGCCAACAACCAGCTCACTGAACCCTTGATATGCTGGATCGACGTGTTCGACCCTGTATTCCCTGATAAGGTCCGTCTCTTGCCGTTTACAATTAGTATAATTTTTCCTTCTCTGCCTTTTGTACGTGATTCAGTAGCCTTGAATGATATTGCAAGGTGATAGTATCTTTGATTGCTGTTGCAGATGCAAGCTTTACTTTCGCTGCTCGGGGGAAACGAGCTCAACCCAGGCATTGGTGGTGGAGCATCACCATCAGTTCCATACAGACTATTTTTACAGTCTATAGACCATGTTTGGTAAGATTATGTGCTGGATGATTCACATGCGGCAGAGGTCGAATTTACCCTGCTTCAGAGGTTGAATTTTCCAGTGGTGGCACCATTGATGAGATTTAGGGAGAAGCTGAAAATGCAGGACTTTGTTAAGAAGATCTGTTATACTACTGTTTGGAAGAAACTTGCACTAAGGTTGGTATAGTTGTTGACTGGGAATTCCAGTAATTATGTCTGAAATGTTGTCTGGGGAAAATTTCTGAAATACTTTAAGTTTGTTGTGTTGGGAGTCGCCAAATTTGACAATATACATTGGAATATGCTACATTCCTTATGCATGTTATTTTGCCATGATTTTCTTGGGAACATATGCACATCGTAGCTTTTTTCTTAACAAACTCTGTTCAGTATGAAGATTGATTAACTGCCTCTAGTTGTTCTGGTCGCTTGATTAGTGTGTACCATGTCAAACATCACCGTTATGCTGCGTTTCTCGTCAGTTGTAATACTAGTGTAGCACTTCTTTCTTTAGACATGGTTTCCATGATCACGACATAGATTGCAGTATCCTGTGATACTACGTTCTTACCAGAGCCAAATGATTTGTAGCGTATCATATATAGCAATTTATAATTGTCAGGTTGTGTTACCACATCTGCACAACCATAGTTTTTTCTTAGAAAACTCTGTTCAGTACTCCCTCCATTTCAAAATGCATATTTGTAAAGTTTGACCAAGTTTATAGAAAAGCATCGACGTCAACAATATGAAAATAAATGTCATGATGGATGTGATGATATTGATTTGGTATTGTGGATGTCGATAATTTTTTCTTTAAATTTGATCAAACTTTACAACGTTTAACTTAGGATAAACTAATATGCAATGTATTTTGAAATGGAGGGAGTATGAACATTGATAAATTGCCTCTAGTCACTTTATTAGTCTCGTGTCAAGCATTACCAGTATGATGTGATTCTTGTCGGTTGCAATATTAGTGTGGCACTCCTTGATTTAGACATGGTTTCCAGGATCAATGTTTTTAAGGCGGTAAGGTGAGGCGAGGCTCTGGGGGCGTATCACCTTTTAAGCGCTAAAGCGTAAGGCGAGGTGACGCCTTAGACACATACATATACAATATATGGTAGCCAATTAGGCGATTTAACAACTAGCATTAACATAAATAAACTGTTACCAACGTCGGATGTAGCTCTCTAAATCGAACATATGGACTGTCAAGCTAGATCTTCCTCACTAAATCTGGCCAGAACCATACGTCCTAGCTGGATCGTCGGATGTAGCTCTTCTCCTGGGATCATTTGATAGACCATAAGCATTATCAGCCACAGGATCCATCAGAGCAGAGACACCTGGCTACTGGAGCAACACTGAGAGAAGGTCCAATCAGCCGTCAAAGAAAAAGAGAGAAGAGACAAATCACGGAGCAACCAGATCAAGCATGGGGAAGGAGAGAAGTGGTGGTGGGGCTGCTGCCTTGTGGGTGGATAAGCAGATTTGGGAGGAAACAGATGCAGAGAAGGAGCAGTTAAGCACATCTAGCTACACTGCTGGGAGGAACAGAGCACTGGGAGAGGTGGAAGAAAGAGCAGAGGAGGGCTGGGGAGAAGTGAGATGAGAACGGGAGGCACACCTT
>NC_057814.1:535729105-535876911 GCF_018294505.1 Triticum aestivum
AGAGAGCAGAGAAGGAATCCCTCTCGCGTGGATTGGACGATTTGTTCGATCCTCTCTCTCCCCCCTCTCCGCCTTGTATCTGTTCGCGCATGAGCCAGTCTTTCATGCGAAAGTTTCCCGCGTGGGCCGCTCTTTCCGGCCTGAGAGCAGCCCATGGCGTCCGATCTGGCCCAAGGTGCCGCCCTGCCTGCCCAGGCGGACGATTCAGACGCCCTTTTGTCTAAGGCGCATGCTTCACGAAGCAGTCAAAAGCGAGGTCGATGCCTTGCCATCTGAGGGCGACCTGACACCATAGCGTGGGCGACGCCTTAGGGAAGCTTTTAAAACAATGTCCAGGATCACTGCATTCTTACTAGAGCCAAATGATTTGTAGCGTATCATGTACACCAATTCCATTGTATTCATTGTCAGAAATGCGTTACCATGATTAGAATCGCTCGGTGCACATGGCCTATGTGTGGTACCATTTTCTATCCGAACAAAATCTTAGGGTCGGCCATGCTTCGCAAGGGTGGGTTAAGCAAGAGATATACCCTCGAGACCACATGAAACCTCATAAGTACGTCTAGTTCTAGATAGTTCGTCATCTATTGCTCTTGTGTAATTAGTTGACCCCTTGAGGCATTGGGCTTCAGTTCTTAGCAAAATCACATTCATGCAAGTTTCAAAAATGCGTTGGGTGTAAATTCCTAGTTCTGCCTCTACGTAGAGCCTATATTGCCTAAGCGCACGCCTGGGCACTCTTAAAGACAGTAGCTCTGCTTCTGCCTAGCGTCTAGGAACGCTTAAGTGCTTGCCTAGCAGCTATTTTTTGGTTGGGCTGCATTCATTGTACGACACTTTCTCCATCTCTTGAATGAGAAGAATCAATATTTCCCCAGAAAGGAATATCTATGAATTAATTTGGATGTTGCATTCTGTAAAACAGTCGTTTACATTGCGTTCTGTTAAAACAATTTGTTGCGGTGCATCAGGTTAGAAATTCTATTTGTTTATCTATTTGGAATTAATTCCTAGCACAGTGTTAGTGATAATATAATTCTACCATAGTATTATATTTTCCTAAATTGTGTTAGAAGATATATTTCAGATATTTTAAATAATATATAAACAAAATTATAGTTTATGAAAAATCTAATAGTATAATGATACTACAATGTGGTACTGCTGAACAAAAAATCGATCACTGCCTTGTAATAACCTTTGTTTTAGATAAGATTATATTTGCTTGTTGGTGCTTCTTGACTAAGTTGCTTCTGACTGATTATGCACAAACACTATTAATATTTATCATATTTTACTCTTTATTCATAGGATGCAGCGCAGTAGATGCCAGTTTACATCTTCAAGGCCAAAACCTGATAAATCAGCATCTGAGTTGGTAACTCCAGATTGCTCCGCAAATAG
Source organism: Triticum aestivum (assembly GCF_018294505.1). Classification (NCBI taxonomy): domain Eukaryota; kingdom Viridiplantae; phylum Streptophyta; class Magnoliopsida; order Poales; family Poaceae; genus Triticum; species Triticum aestivum. The sequence goes on from NC_057814.1 coordinate 535,730,513, forward strand.
GGGATTAGTGGAGGCTCGATGTCTGTCTGCTGCCGAGTAAGGTAATGGAATGTATTACGTTGTTATTTGTTTATATGTATTTAAAGTTTCCAGCAATATTTCTAGATGTTTCAAAAGAGGTTTTGTGTGGGATTTGGCAGCTATGCTTGAAATTAATTGCTCCAGTATGCCATTGTGGGTGTGAAAAAAGGAACACAATTTCTAGCAAATACTTAGTGCAGCTGGCTTCTACACATCATAGTGTATAGTACTCCCTCTTCCAAAGTACTTGTCGTGGTACTAAAACCACGTCAAGTATTTTGGAACGGAGGGAGTACCTTTTTTTGTCTAGCTCATTTTTCCTGGGATATTCAATTTTGTTTGCTTTGTTAGTTGTGTGTATGGACTGGAAGGTATTATCTGATACCTAGCATACATGGACAGATGCTTCTTTCCATATGGTATCGGTATTGTTAGATCTTACCTTTTTGGCTTCTTAAGCATATGGGATTTTATTTGTAAATTGTGGTGATGGCTGTCTTAGAATTCTTTCAGGTGCCATCACTGTGGTATTAATGCAAGGACCACTTGCTCCTTTGCTGTTTCCATTTCCACCATCCAAACTAAAAGCAGATCGAAATCCTAGGGTTACTACCCCCTCCAGGCTATCTCCATCCCCATCGTCCGATCTGACCCTTTGCCATGGCACAATACAACGGCAAGCTGTACCAGCCTCGCCGGGGCCCCGAGCACCCCCTGCAGCCGGCGGAGGACCCGGAGGCGCACGCCGTGATTAACCACCTTGCGGTCATGGCGGCGGAGGCGGAGGTGGAGGCGATGAACGCGTACAGGGAGGAGCATGAGCAGGAGGTGGAGGAGGGCGAGGGGGATGGGCAACATGGGCATGGGGGTGGCAAGGTGGAGGTCGTCCAGATGGATGCCGATGCCGTGGTGGCTGCTGCTGCTATGGCAGCGGCAGTTGTGGCGGCCACACAGTTGGACCTACACAGGGCAATGGTATTGGTCTCTACAATTGGGCCGCACCCTTTTATGTGATGTATAAGCCAAATTATAAAAAAGGGCAGCCCGGTGCATGTAGCTCCCGCTTGCGCAGGGTCTGGGTAAGGGTCCGACCACTTTGGGTCTTTTGCACGCGGCTTTTCCCTGCATTTCTGCAAGAGGCTGCTTCCAGGACTTGAACCTGTGACCTGGTCACAAGGCAACAGCTTTACCACTGCGCCAAGGCTCCCTTTCTATAAGCCAAATTATAGTTCATGAAAAATATAATAGTATCGTGATTTTATGATATGGTACTGCTGACAAAAGAAAACGATTACTACCTACTATTCTGATGCTAAAAACCTTTTTTAGACAAGATTGTATTTTGCTTGTTTGTCTAGATTACCTCTGCACGCATTATGCACAAATACAATTAACGCTTTTCAGATTTTCCCTGTATTTATAGGATGCAGCGCAATAGAGACCAATTTACATCTTCAAGACCAAGACCTTATGAAGCAAAATCAGAACTTGGCAACTCAAATAAGGGATCAGTGGAGGGTCGACCTCCGTTGGGTAAGTATATTTTTTGGCCTCGAACTCTTCTGAAAGTGAAGAAATCGTCCCTCAACTTCAAAACCACCAAAATTCAGTCCCTCAACTATTTAAACCGGATACTTTTTGTCCCTATTAACGTTTAAGGTGGTTTTACTGTGACGTGGACCCTGTTTTGACTAAAACATGCCACGTGGGCTGGTTTTGACCTCCAGGTCAATCAAGTGACTAAGGGCACCCGCTGGCTCTCTCTCTCGCTTTCGCATTCTCTCGATCCCTTTTCCCATTCACGAACCCTAAATAGAGCGGTGGCGGCGGGCTGTGAGGCATGGCTACGGCGGCGTGGCCTGCCAGTGATTGAGGCGCGGTGGTTGCTGGCTGAGCACGGTGGCTGTGGTGGTGGCTGCTAGGGCATGGCGGCGGCGACCTTGAGCACGACCAGTTCTGGGCGGCGGTGGCGATTTAGGCAGCGGCTGCGGCGGCGATTCCCTCATGGGCGGCGGTGATTGAGGCCCGCGGTTGCTGGTTGAGCACGGTGGCGGCTGCGCTGTGAAATCCAGTTCATCCTTTACTGTCAATGTTACCTCCGTCCCGGCAAGTTCCCAAGTTGGTGGAAATAAAAGAGCAAAGAAAGTGCCAGCAAAACTACCAGACTAGTGCTTGTTTGCTGTTGTCTGTTCTTATGTCAGACCATGTGAGAATTCATGTTTGTCATTGATTCTAAGCTATATTCAGTACTATTTCCCTTTCCCATTTAGTACTTTGTCAGACTATGTTAAACTAAATTGGGTCGAGAATGTGTTCAGACTATTTTCAATTAAATTGTGTTCAGACTATGTTCAGCTAAATTCAGTACAATGCTCTGAAATGTCCAAACTATTTTCAGTTATATTCAGATTTTGATAAGCTATATTCAGTGCAAACACTTTCCTTTTCTCTTGTTCTCACTTGTACACACGCGCACACACATACTCATGCACAAACACTTAATTGATGTGGCAGTCAAAACCAGTGTATGTGGCCCGTTTCAGTCAAAACACAGGGTCCACGTCAAAATAAAACCACCTCAAGTGTTATGACGAACAAAAAGTATCCGGTTTAAATGATTGAGGGACGAAAAGTATCTGGTTTAAATAGTTGAGGGACTGACTTTGGGTGGTTTTGGAGTTGAGGGACGATTTCTCAACTTTCGAAAGACTTCCGAGGACGAAAAATGTACTTATCCCACCTCTGTCTGCTGCTGAGTGCTGAGTAAGTTAATAGAGGCCAATGTACTTTGCTGCTATTGGTTTATATGTATTTGAATTTTCCAGCAACATTTTAGATGCTTTCTGTGGGATTTGGCAGCTATGCGTTGAGCCGTTGAGAATCATTGCTATGCTTGAAATAATTGATCTAGTATGTCATAGTAGGTGCCACAAAAGAAACACGATTCTTGCAAATACTTAGTGCAGTTGGCGTCTACACATCATCATAGTATATAGTTAGCTTTTTTTAGTCTAGCTTGTCTCTTTCCTGGGATATTCAGTTTTGTTTACTTTGTTAGTTGTGCAAGCAGGATTGATATGGACTGAAGGCATTATCTGATACCTAGCATACATGGAGAGATGCTTCTTTCCATATGATATTGTTATTGCTAGTTCTTACCTTTTTGGTTTCTTAAGCCTCATCCCAAATCCAGAAGCCTGAGAACTGTGGTACACAGATTTTAAGGGTGAGTATCAGGAGGGAGTGGCTTGCTCATTAGTAAATTCGGGTGTCCTTGGCACCCTCGTCTCCATGGGAGATGTAAAGTTATCTTGGTCATGATCATCTTAATGATTTCCTGGGTTCCTAGTTTTTTCTTATTCCTATGAATCAAACACCCAACTCTACAAAATTAATGTGTTTTGTGATTCTTTATTTTGCGCATGCTTTCGTATCCTATTTTTTTGTTTCCTGTTCCTAAGCTTTTTGAATCCTGCGAACCAAGAGGCCCTTAGTGGGATATGGTTCTGTTCTGGTGGTGGCTTTGGTTACCATGTGCCTATGGAAGACCTCATTGGGCGAGGAGAGCTTGGGAAATTTATATCATGTGCCTATTGAAGGCCTCATTTGCCGATGAGTGCTCGGGAAAATGTATTCCAAATTCGAAGGGCAGAGATCATAGATGGGAGTCGACTCGATACAGACCTGGAAGTTGCTAGACGATGAAAACCTTCTCAAAATTGATGAGCAGGTTCTCTGGAGACATGGCGGTGATGATCCTTACCAGTGTCTACTTGTAAGCTGAGGACACGAAATCTCTATGTATGTTGTGAACATGTTATGATACATCAGTTTGATTTGTCCTCTTGCTGTGGGAGTTAGGGTCATATTTGATTTTCTTTCTTGAGCAAGCAGTTAGCCAAAATCGTTTACCGTGTATGGATGGCTTCTTTTTGTTTCATTACTCATTAACGAGATGAAACTTGTATATAAAAAGGTCACCTGTTTTGAATAAAAAGACAGAATCCCGGTATCTCCCGGTATCTTATATGGAGTTGCCCTGTTCAGCTAGCAGCCTTCTTTCTCTCAAGCATATATGAAAGAAAGAAACCAACCACGGGGGAAATATAACATGTAGTAGCTCCATAAGGAGTTGCCTGTTATTCTTCTATAACAGTTGTTTACATGTATTACACCAATGAAATTAGATAGAATGCTATAGTATTATGCTGTTCATCAATATATGGTTAGTCTTGAACTCATGGTGTATGAAACTTGTGTGGAAACCTATGCAAGCACAACACCTGCCCCTGAACATCCACTGGCATGCATGTTCAGATAAATTGGTTTACTTTACTTGGACAATGCAAGTTCCAGATTATCTTCCAGGCTTGACTCTTCGTATTATCTGCATCACTTGGCTTCTACAGCTGCACATGAGTTCACAACAACATTGCTTACGGAAATATGGAAATCATGTCGTTCCTGGTACCGAGAAGCTAAGTAGCAGTATAAGAGAAACATGAGAGGTGCCCTCCTTGTATTAGATTATCATATCAGTTGTAACTTACGCATGAACAATCGTAGGTTGATCTCTTGTATATTAAGTGTCTGCACCACTGTGATAGTTTTTGCTAACCATGGATAAAATGATGCTGGTGCATTCTTTAAAGGTCATCTTGTTTTTGAACTTGTGGCACACTTTATTCATATCAAATACTAATTGTTACATCACTAACAAGTTCGACTAGGGTAATCTGCGGAGGATCACCCTCCCAAGAAATTACAGAATTAGGATCATAGAATTCCTAGCAAGCTTGTGCCAATACTTTGAGCTAAATGAAAACGATCATTCAGAGTAGCAGAATAAGGGCTCATGATATCCACTTCCCCTTTGCGTGCCGAATAATTTCAAGACAATCAGATTCAATGATCACATTGGAGCATCCCCACTGGTCCACTAGCTGCATACCATTCTTCAACGGTGACCACGCTCCAAAAGAAAACAGATATGCTCCAATGGTATTTGACACGTACAGACTATATTATAATAAGCACATTAAAGAGGACAATATGTTAGTAGACTGACGAACTGATCTGTACTAGTTACCAGCAAAAGAAAAAAAGAACTGATCTGTAGTACTACGACCAAACATATTTCCTTGAAGAAATAAGCCGCACATTTCCACCAAGCAAAGCACCATCCCTTTGTGTGCCCAAGAGGGTGCAGAAATGGAAAGAAACTGAATGCTCTCACCTGTAGAAAGAAAGCGATCACAAACATTAAGTACCACTCAGAATAGAGGTAATTGCACCATAGATACGTAAACTTGGCAGGTGGGTTCAGTTTGGTTAAAAACCTTGGAAAATGTGCGCTGGGTATCACAACTTGGCTTTAGGATTAGAGCATGAGTAAAATTCATCCACGATATTTGAATTTGCGCCGTGAGCTCATTTTAGTCACGGTATATAAAAACTGGGTCAATACGGTCATTATGTGCAATTTAAGATGATTATACGGTCACTGATCGCCGTATAGCTTCGTATTTATCTGAGTTGGCTGGTCAAACAGGTTGTGTGATAAAAATCCTCTCTCCTGCCCACGCAGGTTCCACCTGTCAGTGATGGAGTAAAGAACAAAGAAGAGATTAAAATTTTGTAGGACAGGGGATTTGATCCAGTGTGACACTGTTTTATATAAGAACACATGCACGCACGCGACGGCGTGCCGTGCACACAAGATACACACACAAGCACCCAGTACACACCTGGCACAGTGCCACTAAGGTCTATCAGTCTATGGAAGACACACACAGAATGCACGCACGGGCGCATCGGCCAGCCACACTCACATGCACGGCGCACATAGAGCTCCCACGTCGTTGCCCTTACGCCACGCTCCGAAACTGGACGCGCCGGACCCGCCATTCATGCACACAACACGCATGCACACACTCGCTAGGGGCGTGTTTGGTTGCCTACATGAGGCCCAACCAGACCCGCGCGGGAAGAAAACGGCCTGCTTGGTTGGCTGCATACATTGTTGGGCCTGCATGGCATGATGTTTAAAGCACTTCTGAGTCTGGCTTCCTGGAAACGCTCGAATCGACAATTTCTCCAGGGCCAAGCCCGAGCGGTGCACGTGGGCGGCGGCGGCTGCATGCGTGCGGCCACGCTCGAGAAGCCGCGTTGCTTCCCGAAGCGCCGGCAGTTATTAGCCTCACCGCCCCTCACCGCCCCTCACCGCCCCTCACCGCTCCCTCTCCCCACTCTCCCCACTCTCCCAACTCTCACCGGCGGTGGCGGATCGGAGGAGAGCAAGAAGACCACCGGACTCCATCACCGGCGAGCGGATCATCACTTGGCCCGCGGCAATGGCGGTAAGCACTTCTCTCTGTTCGTCATGCACTACTTGAAGGAAATACGCCCTAGAGGCAATAATAAAGTATTATATATTTCCTTATATCATGATAAATGTTTATTATTCATGCTAGAATTGTATTAACCAGAAACATAATACATATGTGAATACATAGACAAACAGAGTGTCACTAGTATGCCTCTACTTGACTAGCTCGTTAATCAAAGATGGTTATGTTTCCTAGCCATAGACATGAGTTGTCATTTGATTAACGAGATCACCTCATTAGAAGAATGACGTGATTGACTTGACCCATTCCGTTAGCTTAGCACCCGATCGTTTAGTATGTTGCTATTGCTTTCTTCATGACTTATATATGTTCCTATGACTATGAGATTATGCAACTCCCGTTTATCGGAGGAACACTTTGTGTGCTACCAAACGTCACAACGTAAATGGGTGATTATAAAGGTGCTCTACAGGTGTCTCCAAAGGTACTTGTTGGGTTGGCGTATTACGAGATTAGGATTTGTCACTCCGATTGTCGGAGAGGTATCTCTGGGCCCACTCGGTAATCACATCACTATAAGCCTTGCAAGCATTGTGACTAATAAGTTAGTTGCGGAATGATGTATTACGAAACGAGTAAAGAGACTTGCCGGTAACGAGATTGAACTAGGTATCGAGATACCGACGATCAAATCTCGGGCAAGTAACATACCGGTGACAAAGGGAACAACGTATGTTGTTATGCGGTCTGACCGATAAAGATCTTCGTAGAATATGTGGGAGCCAATATGGGCATCCAGGTCCCGCTATTGGTTATTGACCGGAGACGTGTCTCGGTCATGTCTACATAGTTCTCGAACCCGTAGGGTCCGCACGCTTAACGTTACGATGACAGTTTTATTGAGTTTTGATGTACCGAAGGAGTTCGGAGTCCCGGATGAGATCGGGGATATGACGAGGAGTCTCGAAATGGTCGAGACGTAAAAATCGATATATTGGACGACTATATTCGTGTTGGGGAACGTAGTAATTTCAAAAAATTTCCTACGCACACGCAAGATCATGGTGATGCATAGCAACGAGAGGGGAGAGTGTTGTCCACGTACCCTCGTAGACCGACAGCGGAAGCGTTATCACAACGCGGTTGATGTAGTCGTACGTCTTCACGATCCGACCGATCAAGTACCGAACGCACGGCACCTCCGAGTTCTACACACGTTCAGCTCGATGATGTCCCTCGAACTCCGATCCAGCCGAGTGTTGAGGGAGAGTTTCGTCAGCACGACGGCGTGGTGACGATGATGATATTCCACCAACGCAGGGCTTCGCCTAAGCTCCACAACGGTACTATCGAGGTGTAATATGGTGGAAAGGGGCACCGCACACGGCTAAGAGATCTCAAGGATCAATTGTTGTGTCTCTGGGGTGCCCCCTTGCCCCCGTATATAAAGGAGCAAGGGAGGAGGAGGCCGGCCCTAGGAGGGGGCGCACCAAGTGTGGAGTCCTACTAGGACTCCCTAGTCCTAGTAGGATTCCACCTCCCATATGGAATAGGAAAAGAGGAAGGAAAAAAAAGAAGGAAGGAAGGGGGCGCCCCCCTTCCCTAGTCCAATTCGGACCAGACCAAGGGGAGGGGTGCGGCCACCCTTGAGGCCCTTTTTCTTCTTTCCCGTATGGCCCAATAAGGCCCAATACGTATTCCCGTAACTCTCCGGTACTCCGAAAAATACCCGAATCACTCGGAACCTTTCCGAAGTCCGAATATAGTCGTCCAATATATCGATCTTTACGTCTCGACCATTTCGAGACTCCTCGTCATGTCCCCGATCTCATCCGGGACTCCGAACTCCTTCGGTACATCAACATACATAAACTCATAATAAAACAGTCATCATAACTTTAAGCGTGCGGACCCTACGGGTTCGAGAACTATGTAGACATGACCGAGACACGTCTCCGGTCAATAACCAATAGCGGGACCTGGATGCCCATATTGGCTCCCACATATTCTACGAAGATCTTTATCGGTCAGACCGCATAACAACATACGTTGTTCCCTTTGTCACCGGTATGTTACTTGCCCGAGATTCGATCGTCGGTATCTCGATACCTAGTTCAATCTCGTTACCGGCAAGTCTCTTTACTCGTTCCGTAACACATCATACCGCAACAAACTTATTAGTCACAATGCTTGCAAGGCTTATAGTGATGTGCATTACCGAGTGGGCCCAGAGATACCTCTCCAACAATCGGAGTGACAAATCCTAATCTCGAAATACGCCAACCCAACAAGTACCTTTGGAGACACCTGTAGAGCACCTTTATAATCACCCATTTACGTTGTGACGTTTGGTAGCACACAAAGTGTTCCTCCGGTAAACGGGAGTTGCATAATCTCATAGTCATAGGAACATGTATAAGTCATGAAGAAAGCAATAGCAACATACTAAACGATCGGGTGCTAAGCTAACGGAATGGGTCAAGTCAATCACGTCATTCTCCTAATGAGGTGATCTCGTTAATCAAATGACAACTTATATCTATGGCTAGGAAACATAACCATCTTTGATTAACGCGCTAGTCAAGTAGAGGCATACTAGTGACACTCTGTTTGTCTATGTATTCACACATGTATTATGTTTCCGGTTAATACAATTCTAGCATGAATAATAAACATTTATCATGATATAAGGAAATAAATAATAACTTTATTATTGCCTCTAGGGCATATTTCCTTCAGTCTCCCACTTGCACTAGAGTCAATAATCTAGTTCACATCGCCATGTGATTTAACATGAATAGTTCACATCACCATGTGATTAACACCCATGGTTCACATCGTCATGTGACCATCACCCAAAGGGTTTTACTAGAGTCAGTAATCTAGTTCACATCGCTATGTGATTAACACCCAAAGAGTACTAAGGTGTGATAATGTTTTGCTTGTGAGATAATTTTAGTCAACGGGTCTGTCACATTCAGATCCGTAAGTATTTTGCAAATTTCTATGTCTACAATGCTCTGCATGGAGCTACTCTAGCTAATTGCTCCCACTTTCAATATGTATCTAGACCGAGACTTAGAGTCATCTAGATTAGTGTCAAAACTTGCATCGACGTAACCCTTTACGACGAGCCTTTTGTCACTTCCATAATCGAGAAACATATCCTTATTCCAGTAAGGATAATTTTGACCGCTGTCCAGTGATCTACTCCTAGATAACTATTGTACCCCCTTGCCAAAATCAGTGTAGGGTATACAATAGATCTGGTACACAGCATGGCATACTTTATAGAACCTATGGCCAAGGCATAGGGAATGACTTTCATTCTCTTTCTATCTTCTGCCGTGGTCGGGTTTTGAGTCTTACTCAATTTCACACCTTGTAACACAGGCAAGAACTCTTTCTTTGACTGTTCTATTTTGAACTACTTCAAAATCTTGTTAAGGTATGTACTCATTGAAAAAAACTTATCAAGCGTCTTGATCTATCTCTATAGATCTTGATGCTCAATATGCAAGCAGCTTCACCGAGGTCTTTCTTTGAAAAACTCCTTTCAAACACTCATTTATGCTTTGCAGAATATTTCTACATTATTTCCGATCAACAATATGTCATTCACATATACTTATCAGAAATGTTGTAGTGCTCCCACTCACTTTTTTTTGTAAATACAGGCTTCACCACAAGTCTGTATAAAACTATATGCTTTGATCAACTTATCAAAGCGTATACTCTAACTCCGAGATGCTTGCACGAGTCCATTGATGGATCGCTGGAGCTTGCATATTTTGTTAGCACCTTTAGGATTGACAAAACCTTCAGGTTGTATCATATACAACTCTTCTTTAATAAATCCATCAAGGAATGCAGTTTTGTTTATCCCTTTGCCAGATTTCATAAAATGCGGCAATTGCTAACATGATTCGGACAGACTTAAGCATAGATACGAGTGAGAAACTCTCATCGTAGTCAACATCTTGAACTTGTCGAAAACCTTTTTGCGACAATTCTAGCTTTGTAGATAGTGACACTACTATCAGCGTCCGTCTTCCTCTTGAAGATCCATTTAATCTCAATGGCTCGCCGATCATTGGGCAAGTCAATCAAAGTCCATACTTTGTTCTTCATACATGGATCTCATCTCAGATTTCATGGCCTCAAGCCATTTTGCGGAATCTGGGCTCACCATCGCTTCTTCATAGTTCGTAGGTTCGTCATGGTCTAGTAACATAACCTCCAGAACAGGATTACCGTACCACTCTGGTGCGGATCTTACTCTGGTTTACCTACGAGGTTTGGTAGTAACTTGATCTGAAGTTACATGATCATCATCATTAACTTCCTCACTAATTGGTGTAGAAGTCATAGGAACAGATTTCTGTGATCCAATAAGGGAGCAGGTACAGTTACCTCATCAAGTTCTACTTTCCTCCCACTCACATCTTTCGAGAGAAACTCCTTCTCTAGAAAGGATCCATACTTAGCAACGAATGTCTTGCCTTCGGATCTGTGATAGAAGGTGTACCCAACTGTCTCCTTTGGGTATCCTATGAAGACACATTTCTCCGATTTAGGTTTGAGCTTATCAGGATGAAACTTTTTCACATAAGCATCGCAACCCCAAAATTTTAAGAAACGACAACTTTGGTTTCTTGCCAAACCACAGTTCATAAGGCGTCGTCTCAACGGATTTTGATGGTGCCCTATTTAACGTGAATGCAGCTGTCTCTAATGCATAACCCCCAAAACGATTAGTGGTAAATTGGTAAGAGACATCATAGATTGCACTATATCCAATAAAGTACGGTTATGACGTTCGGACACACCATTATGCTGTGGTGTTCCAGGTGGCATGAATTTGTGAAACTATTCCACATTGTTTTAACTGAAGGCCAAACTCGTAACTTAAATACTCTTCTCCACGATCAGATCGTAGAAACTTTATTTTCTTGTTACGATGATTTTCTGCTTCACTCTGAAATTATATGAACTTTTCAAATGTTTCAGACTCTTGTTTCATTAAGTAGATATACCCATATCTGCTTAAATCATCTGTCAAGGTCAGAAAATAATGATACCTGCTACGAGCCTCAATATTCATCGGACCACATACATCTGTATGTATGATTTCCAACAAATCTGTTGCTCTCTCCATAGTTCCGGAGAACGGCGTTTTAGTCATCTTGCCCATGAGGCACGGTTCGCAAGCATCAAGTGATTCATAATCAAGTGATTCCAAAATCCCATCAGTATGGAGTTTCTTCATGCGCTTTACACCAATATGACCTAAACGGCAGTGCCACAAATAAGTTGCACTATCATTATTAACTTTGCATCTTTTGGTTTCAATATTATGAATATGTGTATCACTACGATCGAGATCCAACAAACCATTTTTGTTGGTGTGTATGACCATAGAAGGTTTTATTCATGTAAACAGAACAACAATTGTTCTCTAATTTAAATGAATAACCGTATTGCAATAAACATGATCAAATCATATTCATGCTCAACGCAAACACCAAATAACACTTATTTAGTTTCAACACTAATCCCGAAAGTACAGGGAGTGTGCGATGATGATCATATCAATCTTGGAACTACTTCCAACACACATCGTTACCTCGCCTTTTACTAGTCTCTGTTTATTCTGCAACTCCCGTTTTCGAGTTACTACTCTTTAGCAACTGAACCAGTATCAATTACCGAGGGGTTGCTATAAACACTAGTAAAGTACACATAAATAATCTGTATATCAAATATACCTTTGTTCACTTTTACTAGTCTCTGTTTATTCTGCAACTCCCGTTTCGAGTTACTACTCTTAGCAACTGAACCAGTATCAATTACTGAGGGGTTGCTATAAACACTAGTAAAGTACACATCAATAATCTGTATATCAAATATACCTTTGTTCACTTTGCCATCCTTCTTATCCACCAAATAGTTGGGGTAGTTCCGCTTCTAGTGACCAGTCCCTTTGCAGTAGAAGCACTTAGTCTCAGGCTTAGGACCAGACTTAGGCTTCTTCACTTGAGCAGCAACTTGCTTGCCGTTCTTCTTGAAGTTCCCCTTCTTTCCTTTGCCCTTTTCTTGAAACTAGTGGTCTCGTCAACCATCAACACTTGATGTTTTTCTTGATTTCTAGCTTCGTCGATTTCAGCATCACGAAGAGCTCGGGAATTACTTTCGTCATCCCTTGCATACTATAGTTCATCACGACGTTCTACTAACTTGGTGATGGTGACTAGAGAATTCTGTCAATCACTATTTTATCTGGAAGATTAACTCCCACTTGATTCAAGCGATTGTAGTACCCAGACAATCTGAGCACATGCTCACTAGTTGAGCGATTCTCCTCGATCTTTTAGCTATAGAACTTGTTGGAGACTTCATATCTCTCAACTTGGGTATTTGCTTGAAATATTAACTTCAACTCCTGGAACATCTCATATGGTCCATGACGTTCAAAACGTCTTTGAAGTCCCGATTCTAAGCCGTTAAGCATGGTGCACTAAACTATCAAGTAGTCATCATATTGAGCTAGCCAAACGTTCATAACGTCTGCATCTGCTCCTGCAATAGGTCTGTCACCTAGCGGTGCATCAAGGACATAATTTTTCTGTGCAGCAATGAGGATAATCCTCAGATCACGGATCCAATCCACATCTTTGCTACTAACATCTTTCAACATAATTTTCTCTAGGAACATATAAAAAATAAAACAGGGAAGCAACAACGCGAGCTATTGATCTACAACATAATTTGCAAAATACTATCAGGACTAAGTTCATGATAAATTTAAGTTCAATTAATCATATTACTTAAGAACTCCCACTTAGATAGATATCCCCTCTAATCATCTAAGTGATTACGTGATCCAAAGCAACTAAACCATGTCCGATTAACACGTGAGATGGAGTAGTTTCAATGGTGAACATCACTATGTTGATCATATCTACTATATGATTCACGCTCGACCTTTCGGTCTCTGTGTTCCGAGGCCATATCTGTATATGCTAGGCTCGTCAAGTTTAACCTGAGTATTCCGCGTGTGCAACTGTTTTGCACCCGTTGTATTTGAACGTAGAGCCTATCACACCCGATTAACACGTGGTGTCTCAGCACGAAGAACTTTTGCAACGGTGCATACTCAGGGAGAACACTTTTATCTTGAAATTTTAGTGAGAGATCATCTTATAATGCTACCGTCAATCAAAGCAAGATAAGATGCATAAAGGATTAACATCACATGCAATCAATATAAGTGATATGATATGGCCATCATCATCTTGTGCTTGTGATCTCCATCTCCGAAGCACCGTGCTTGTGATCTCCATCTCCGAAGCACCGTCATGATCACCATCGTCACCGGCGCGACACCTTGATCTCCATCGTAGCATCGTTGTCGTCTCGCCAACTTATTGCTTTTACGACTATCGCTACCGCTTAGTGATAAAGTAAAACTATTACATGGCGATTGCATCTCATACAATAAAGCGACAACCATATGGCTCCTGCCAGTTGCCGATAACTCGGTTACAAAACATGATCATCTCATACAACACATTATATCACATCATGTCTTGACCATATCACATCACAACATGCCCTGCAAAAACAAGTTAGACGTCCTCTACTTTGTTGTTGCAAGTTTTACGTGGCTGCTACGGGCTTAGCAAGAACCGTTCTTACCTACGCATCAAAACCACAACGATAGTTTGTCAAGTTGGTGCTGTTTTAACCTTCGCAAGGACCGGGCGTAGCCACACTCGGTTCAACTAAAGTGAGAGAGACAGACACCCGCCAGTCACCTTTAAGCAACGAGTGCTCCGAACGGTGAAACCAGTCTCGCGTAAGCGTACGCGTAATGTCGGTCCGGGCCGCTTCATCTCACAATACCGCTGAACCAAAGTATGACATGCTGGTAAGCAGTATGACTTATATCGCCACAACTCACTTGTGTTCTACTCGTGCATAGCATCAACGCATAAAACCAGGCTCGGATGCCACTGTTGGGGAACGTAGTAATTTCAAAAAAATTCCTACGCACACGCAAGATCATGGTGATGCATAGCAACGAGAGGGGAGAGTGTTGTCCACGTACCCTCGTAGACCGACAGCGGAAGCGTTATCACAACGCGGTTGATGTAGTCGTACGTCTTCACGATCCGACCGATCAAGTACCGAACGCACGGCACCTCCGAGTTCTACACACGTTCAGCTCGATGACGTCCCTCGAACTCCGATCCAGCCGAGTGTTGAGGGAGAGTTTCGTCAGCACGACGGCGTGGTGACGATGATGATGTTCCACCGACGCAGGGCTTCGCCTAAGCTCCGCAACGGTATTATCGAGGTGTAATATGGTGGAGGGGGGCACCGCACACGGCTAAGAGATCTCAAGGATCAATTGTTGTGTCTCTGGGGTGCCCCCTGCCCCCGTATATAAAGGAGCAAGGGAGGAGGAGGCCGGCCCTAGGAGGGGGCGCACCAAGTGTGGAGTCCTACTAGGACTCCCTAGTCCTAGTAGGATTCCACCTCCCATATGGAATAGGAAAAGAGGAAGGGAAAAAGAGAAGGAAGGAAGGGGGCGCCCCCCTTCCCTAGTCCAATTCGGACCAGACCAAGGGGAGGGGTGCGGCCACCCTTGAGGCCCTTTTTCTTCTTTCCCGTATGGCCCAATAAGGCCCAATACGTATTCCCGTAACTCTCCGGTACTCCGAAAAATACCCGAATCACTCGGAACCTTTCCGAAGTCCGAATATAGTCGTCCAATATATCGATCTTTACGTCTCGACCATTTCGAGACTCCTCGTCATGTCCCCGATCTCATCCGGGACTCCGAACTCCTTCGGTACATCAACATACATAAACTCATAATAAAACAGTCATCGTAACTTTAAGCATGCGGACCCTACGGGTTCGAGAACTATGTAGACATGACCGAGACACGTCTCCGGTCAATAACCAATAGCGGGACCTGGATGCCCATATTGGCTCCCACATATTCTACGAAGATCTTTATCGGTCAGACCGCATAACAACATACGTTGTTCCCTTTGTCACCGGTATGTTACTTGCCCGAGATTCGATCGTCGGTATCTCGATACCTAGTTCAATCTCGTTACCGGCAAGTCTCTTTACTCGTTCCGTAACACATCATACCGCAACAAACTTATTAGTCACAATGCTTGCAAGGCTTATAGTGATGTGCATTACCGAGTGGGCCCAGAGATACCTCTCCGACAATCGGAGTGACAAATCCTAATCTCGAAATACGCCAACCCAACAAGTACCTTTGGAGACACCTGTAGAGCACCTTTATAATCACCCATTTACGTTGTGACGTTTGGTAGCACACAAAGTGTTCCTCCGGTAAACGGGAGTTGCATAATCTCATAGTCATAGGAACATGTATAAGTCATGAAGAAAGCAATAGCAACATACTAAACGATCGGGTGCTAAGCTAACGGAATGGGTCAAGTCAATCACGTCATTCTCCTAATGAGGTGATCTCGTTAATCAAATGACAACTTATGTCTATGGCTAGGAAACATAACCATCTTTGATTAACGAGCTAGTCAAGTAGAGGCATACTAGTGACACTCTGTTTGTCTATGTATTCACACATGTATTATGTTTCCGGTTAATACAATTCTAGCATGAATAATAAACATTTATCATGATATAAGGAAATAAATAATAACTTTATTATTTCCTCTAGGGCATATTTCCTTCAATTCGGACTTCGAAAAGGTTCTGAGTGATTCGGGTATTTTTCGGAGTACCGGAGAGTTACGGGAATTCGTACTGGGCCTTAATGGGCCATACGGGAAAGGAGAGAAAGTCCTCAAAAGGTGGACGCACCCCTCCCCATGGTCTGGTCCGAATTGGACTAGGGAAGGGGGGCGCACCCTTCCTTCTTTCTCCTTCCCCCTTCCCTTCTCCTACTCCCACAAGGAAAGGAGGAGTCCTACTCCCGGTGGGAGTAGGACTCCCCCCTATGGCGCGCCTCTCCCCTTGGCCGGCTGCCTCCCCCTTGCTCCCTTATATACGGGGGCAGGGGGCACCCCAGAGACACAAAAATTGATCCTTGAGATCTCTTAGCCGTGTGCGGTGCCCCCCTCCACCATATTACACCTCGATAATACCGTTGCGGAGCTTAGGCGAAGCCCTGCGTCGGTGGAACATCATCATCGTCACCACGCCGTCATGCTGACGAAACTCTCCCTCAACACTCGGCTGGATCGGAGTTCGAGGGTCGTCATCGAGCTGAACGTGTGTAGAACTCGGAGGTGCCGTACGTTCGGTACTTGATCGGTCGGATCGTGAAGACGTACGACTACATCAACCGCGTTGTGATAACGCTTCCGCTGTTGGTCTACGAGGGTACGTGTACAACACTCTCCCCTCTCGTTGCTATGCATCACCATGATCTTGTGTGTGCATAGGAATTTTTTTGAAATTACTACGTTCCCCAACAGTGGCATCCGAGCCTGGTTTTATGCGTTGATGCTATGCACGAGTAGAACACAAGTGAGTTGTGGGCGATATAAGTCATACTGCTTACCAGCATGTCATACTTTGGTTTAGCGGTATTGTGAGATGAAGCGGCCCGGACCGACATTACGCGTACGCTTACGCGAGACTGGTTTCACCGTTGCGAGCACTCGTTGCTTAAAGGTGACTGGCGGGTGTCTGTCTCTCTCACTTTAGTTGAACCGAGTGTGGCTACGCCCGGTCCTTGCGAAGGTTAAAACAGCACCAACTTGACAAACTATCGTTGTGGTTTTGATGCGTAGGTAAGAACGGTTCTTGCTAAGCCCGTAGCAGCCACGTAAAACTTGCAACAATAAAGTAGAAGACGTCTAACTTGTTTTTGCAGGGCATGTTGTGATGTGATATGGTCAAGACATGATGTGATATAATTTGTTGTATGAGATGATCATGTTTTGTAACCGAGTTATCGGCAACTGGCAGGAGCCATATGGTTGTCGTTTTATTGTATGCAATGCAATCGCCATGTAATGCTTTACTTTATCACTAAGCGGTAGCGATAGTCGTAGAAGCATAAGATTGATGAGACGACAACGATGCTACGATGGAGATCAAGGTGTCACGCCGGTGACGATGGTGATCATGACGGTGCTTCGGAGATGGAGATCACAAGCACAAGATGATGATGGCCATATCATATCACTTATATTAATTGCATGTGATGTTAATCCTTTATGCATCTTATCTTGCTTTGTTTGACGGTAGCATTATAAGATGATCCTTCACTAAATTATCAAAGTATAAGTGTTCTCCCTGAGTATGCACCGTTGCAAAAGTTCTTCGTGCTGAGACACCACGTGATGATCGGGTGTGATAGGCTCTACGTTCAAATACAACGGGTGCAAAACAGTTGCACACGCGGAATACTCAGGTTAAACTTGACGAGCCTAGCATATGCCGATATGGCCTCGGAACACGGAGACCGAAAGGTCGAGCGTGAATCATATAGTAGATATGATCAACATAGTGATGTTCACCATTGAAACTACTCCATCTCACGTGATGATCGGACATGGTTTAGTTGATTTGGATCACGTAATCACTTAGAGGATTAGAGGGATGTCTATCTAAGTGGGAGTTCTTAAGTAATATGATTAATTGAACTTAAATTTATCATGAACTTAGTCCTGATAGTATTTTGCAAATTATGTTGTAGATCAATAGCTTGCGTTGTTGCTTCCCTGTGTTTATTTTTGATATGTTCCTAGAGAAAATTATTTTGAAAGATGTTAGTAGCAAAGATGCGGATTGGATCCGTGATCTGAGGATTATCCTCATTGCTGCACAGAAAAATTATGTCCTTGATACACCGCTAGGTGACAGACCTATTGCAAGAGTAGATGCAGACGTTATGAACGTTTGGCTAGCTCAATATGATGACTACTTGATAGTTTAGTGCACCATGCTTAACGGCTTAGAATCGGGACTTCAAAGACGTTTTGAACGTCATGGACCATATGAGATGTTCCAGGAGTTGAAGTTAATATTTCAAGCAAATACCCGAGTTGAGAGATATGAAGTCTCCAACAAGTTCTATAGCTAAAAGATGGAGGAGAATCGCTCAACTAGTGAGCATGTGCTCAGATTGTCTGGGTACTACAATCGCTTGAATCAAGTGGGAGATAATCTTCCTGATAAAATAGTGATTAACAGAATTCTCTAGTCACCATCAGCAAGTTAGTAGAACTTCGTGATGAACTATAGTATGCAAGGGATGACGAAAGTAATTCCCGAGCTCTTCGTGATGCTGAAATCGACGAAGGTAGAAATCAAGAAAAACATCAAGTGTTGATGGTTGACGAGACCACTAGTTTCAAGAAAAGGGCAAAGGGAAGAAGGGGAACTTCAAGAAGAACGGCAAGCAAGTTGCTGCTCAAGTGAAGAAGCCTAAGTCTGGTCCTAAGCCTGAGACTAAGTGCTTCTACTGCAAAGGGACTGGTCACTGGAAGCGGAACTACCCCAACTATTTGGTGGATAAGAAGGATGGCAAAGTGAACAAAGGTATATTTGATATACAGATTATTGATGTGTACTTACTAGTGTTTATGGCAACCCCTCGGTATTTGATACTGGTTCAGTTGCTAAGAGTAGTCACTCGAAACGGGAGTTGCAGAATAAACAGAGACTAGTAAAAGGGCGAGGTGACGATGTGTGTTGGAAGTAGTTCCAAGATTGATATGATCATCATCGCACACTCCCTGTACTTTCGGGATTAGTGTTGAAACTAAATAAGTGTTATTTAGTGTTTGCGTTGAGCATGAATATGATTTGATCATGTTTATTGCAATACGGTTATTCATTTAAGTTAGAGAACAATTGTTGTTCTGTTTACATGAATAAAAACCTTCTATGGTCATACACACCAACGAAAATGGTTTGTTGGATCTCGATCGTAGTGACACACATAATCATAATATTGAAGCCAAAAGATGCAAAGTTAATAATGATAGTGCAACTTATTTGTGGCACTGCTGTTTAGGTCATATTGGTGTAAAGCGCATGAAGAAACTCCATACTGATGGGATTTTGGAATCAATTGATTATGAATCACTTGATGCTTGCGAAACATGCCTCATGGGCAAGATGACTAAAACGCCGTTCTCCGGAACTATGGAGAGAGCAACAGATTTGTTGGAAGTCATATATACAGATGTATGTGGTCCAATGAATATTGAGGCTCGTGGCGGATATCGTTATTTTTCTCACCTTCACAGATGATTTGAGCAGATATGGGTATATCTACTTAATGAAACATAAGTCTGAAACATTTGAAAAGTTCATATAATTTCAGAGTGAAGTCGAAAATCATCGTAACAAGAAAAATAAAGTTTCTACGATCTGATCGTAGAGAAGAGTATTTGAGTTACGAGTTTGGCCTTCAGTTAAAACAATGTGAAATAGTTTCACTACTCACGCCACCTGGAACACCACAGCATAATGGTGTGTCCGAACGTCATAACCGTACTTTATTGGATATAGTGCAATCTATGATGTCTCTTACCAATTTACCACTATCGTTTTGGGGTTATGCATTAGAGACAGCTACATTCACGTTAAATAGGGCACCATCGAAATCCGTTGAGACGACGCCTTATGAACTGTGGTTTGGCAAGAAACCAAAGTTGTCGTTTCTTAAAGTTTGGGGTTGCGATGCTTATGTGAAAAGTTTCATCCTGATAAGCTCAAACCCAAATCGGAGAAATGTGTCTTCATAGGATACCCAAAGGAGACAGTTGGGTACACCTTCTATCACAGATCCGAAGGCAAGACATTCGTTGCTTAGTATGGATCCTTTCTAGAGAAGGAGTTTCTCTCGAAAGAAGTGAGTGGGAGGAAAGTAGAACTTGATGAGGTAACTCCTGCTCCCTTATTGGAAAGTAGTTCATCACAAGAAACGGTTCCTGTGACGTCTATACCAATTAGTGAGGAAGTTAATGATGATGATCATGGAACTTCAAATCAAGTTATTACCAAACCTCGTAGGTAAACCAGAGTAAGATCCGCACTAGAGTGGTACGGTAATCCTATTCTGGAGGTTATGTTACTAGACCATGACGAACCTACGAACTATGAGGAAGCGATGATGAGCCCAGATTCCGCAAAATGGCTTGAGGCCATGAAATCTGAGATGGGATCCATGTATGAGAACAAAGTGTGGACTTTGGATGACTTGCCCGATGATCGGCAAGCCATAGAAAATAAATGGATCTTCAAGAGAAAGACGAACGCTGATAGTAGTGTTACTATCTACAAAGCTAGACTTGTCGGAAAAAGGTTTTTGACAAAGTTCAAGGTGTTGACTACGATGAGATTTTCTCACTCGCAGCGATGCTGAAGTCTGTCTGAATCATGTTAGCAATTGCCGCATTTTATGAAATATGGCAAATGGATAAACAAAACTGCATTCCTTAATGGATTTATTAAAGAAGAGTTGTATATGATGCAACCAGGAGGTTTTGTCAATCCTAAAGATGCTAACAAAATATGCAAGCTCCAGTGATCCATCTATGGACTGGTGCAAGCATCTCAGAGTTGGAATATACACTTTGATAAGTTGATCAAAGGATATAGTTTTATACAGACTTGCGGTGAAGCCTGTATTTACAAGAAAGTGAGTGGGAGCACTACAGCATTTCTGATAAGTATATGTGAATGACATATTGTTGATCGGAAATAATGTAGAATTATTCTGCAAAGCATAAAGGAGTGTTTGAAAGGAGTTTTTCAAAGAAAGACCTCGGTGAAGCTGCTTACATATTGAGCATCAAGATCTATAGAGATAGATGAAGACGCTTGATAAGTTTTTCATTGAGTACATACCTTAACAAGATTTTGAAGTAGTTCAAAATAGAACAGTCAAAGAAAGAGTTCTTGCCTGTGTTACAAGGTGTGAAATTGAGTAAGACTCAAAGCCCGACCACGGCAGAAGATAGAAAGAGAATGAAAGTCATTTCCCTATGCCTTGGCCATAGGTTCTATAAAGTATGCCATGCTGTGTACCAGATCTATTGTATACCCTACACTGATTTTGGCAAGGGAGTACAATAGTGATCTAGGAGTAGATCACTGGACAGCGGTCAAAATTATCCTTAGTGGAATAAGGATATGTTTCTCGATTATGGAAGTGACAAAAGGTTCGTCGTAAAGGGTTACGTCGATGCAAGTTTTGACACTAATCTAGATGACTCTAAGTCTTGGTCTAGATACATATTGAAAGTGGGAGCAATTAGCTAAGAGTAGCTCCGTGCAGAGCATTGTAAACATAGAAATTTGCAAAATACTTACGGATCTGAGTGTGACAGACCCGTTGACTAAAATTATATCACAATCAAAACATGATCACACCTTAGTACTCTTTGGGTATTAATCACATAGCGATGTGAACTAGATTATTGACTCTAGTAAACCCTTTGAGTGTTGGTCACATAGAGATGTGAACTATGGGTGTTAATCACATGGTGATGTGAATTATTGATGTTAAATCACATGACGATGTGAACTAGATTATTGACTCTAGTGCAAGTGGAAGACTGAAGGAAATATGCCCTAGAGGCAATAATAAAGTATTATATATTTCCTTATATCATGATAAATGTTTATTATTCATGCTAGAATTGTATTAACCGGAAACATAATACATGTGTGAATACATAGACAAACAGTGTCACTAGTATGCCTCTACTTGACTAGCTCGTTAATCAAAGATGGTTATGTTTCCTAGCCATAGACATGAGTTGTCATTTGATTAACGAGATCACCTCATTAGGAGAATGACGTGATTGACTTGACCCATTCCGTTAGCTTAGCACCCGATCGTTTAGTATGTTGCTATTGCTTTCTTCATGACTTATACATGTTCCTATGACTATGAGATTATGCAACTCCCGTTTACCGGAGGAACACTTTGTGTGCTACCAAACGTCACAACGTAAATGGGTGATTATAAAGGTGCTCTACAGGTGTCTCCAAAGGTACTTGTTGGGTTGGCGTATTTCGAGATTAGGATTTGTCACTCCGATTGTCGGAGAGGTATCTCTGGGCCCACTCGGTAATGCACATCACTATAAGCCTTGTAAGCATTGTGACTAATGAGTTAGTTGCGGAATGATGTATTACGAAACGAGTAAAGAGACTTGCTGGTAACGAGATTGAACTAGGTATCGAGATACCGACGATCAAATCTCGGGCAAGTAACATACCGGTGACAAAGGGAACAACGTATGTTGTTATGCGGTCTGACCGATAAAGATCTTCGTAGAATATGTGGGAGCCAATATGGGCATCCAGGTCCCGCTATTGGTTATTGACCGGAGACGTGTCTCGGTCATGTCTACATAGTTCTCGAACCCGTAGGGTCCGCACGCTTAACGTTACGATGACAGTTTTATTGAGTTTTGATGTACCGAAGGAGTTCGGAGTCCCGGATGAGATCGGGGATATGACGAGGAGTCTCGAAATGGTCGAGACGTAAAAATCGATATATTGGATGACTATATTTGGACTTCGGAAAGGTTCCGAGTGATTCGGGTATTTTTCGGAGTACCAGAAAGTTACGGGAATTCGTATTGGGCCTTAATGGGCCATACGGGAAAGGAGAGAAAGGCCTCAAAAGGTGGCCGCACCCCTCCCCATGGTCTGGTCCGAATTGGACTAGGGAAGGGGGGCGCACCCTTCCTTCTTTCTCCTTCCCCCTTCCCTTCTCCTACTCCCACAAGGAAAGGAGGAGTCCTACTCCCGGTGGGAGTAGGACTCCCCCCTTTGGCGCGCCTCTCCCCTTGGCCGGCTGCCTCGCCCTTGCTCCTTTATATACGGGGGCAGGGGGCACCCTAGAGACACAACAATTGATCCTTGAGATCTCTTAGCCGTGTGCGGTGCCCCCCTCCACCATATTACACCTCGATAATACCGTTGCGGAGCTTAGGCGAAGCCCTGCGTCGGTGGAACATCATCATCGTCACCACGCCGTCGTGCTGAAGAAACTCTCCCTCAACACTCGGCTGGATCGGAGTTCGAGGGACGTCATCGAGCTGAACGTGTGTAGAACTCGGAGGTGCCGTACGTTCGGTACTTGATCGGTCGGATCGTGAAGACGTACAACTACATCAACCGCGTTGTGATAACGCTTCCGCTGTCGGTCTACGAGGGTACGTGGACAACACTCTCCCCTCTCGTTGCTATGCATCACCATGATCTTGTGTGTGCGTAGGAAATTTTTTGAAATTACTACGTTCCCGAACACTACTTTCCCCGTTCGATCCGGCGATAGATTCGATCGACAGCAGAGAGGGGAATGGGGAATAGAGGTAGATAAGCATGTAGAGGTAGTTCATACGAGTTCATACTAGTTCATGCAAGATCGGAATAGAGGTAGATGCGGATGCAGTAGAAGGGGGATTGGGGGTACACAACGGACACCGGCTAACCGCGGCGGCCGTCACGGGCGTGCGGAGCGGCGGGTCGAGTGGCTGGCCTTCGTCTTCTTGTTCATCACCGTGCTGGGCGGCGGGTCGTCGTCGTCGTCCTCGGCGGAGTCGAGGTCGATCTGCCAGGTACGACGGCCTAGCTCTGGCGCCCTAGCTGGCATCTGCACCGGTTCTTCCTCCTCCTTAGGCTCCCCACTGATGACCGCCGGTGACACGATTGCCGTCTCCCAGTACACTGCGGCACGGCGGTCATTAGGAGCCCAGTAGTTCTTGTACTTGGACCACTTCTTCCTCTGTTTAGCGTCATCGGAGACGGCCTGATTCATGGCCCAGCGAATGATGTCGACTGCCATCGCACCCTTCGCTGGGCCAGGAATCAGCGTCTTCAGCTCTTGTGCAGTGGCCCTCTTGAGCACTGCATCAGATTCCTTCTGCATTGTCAGGCATGGAGCCGAAGTTCGAGCACACCTCCATGGTGTTCTCGAACTTGGTGCGGTCATCAGCTGACCACCCGAGGAAGAAGGCCCTCCAGCCAATACCCCAAGGGAAGGGGTTGGCATTGGAGCTGGAACTAGAGCTCATGGCGATGGAGAGGAGGAAGGTTGACAGTAAGAGAAGAGAGGGGGTGGGTAAGTAGTGGTGGGCAGGGTGAGTAAATATAGGGGCGATGCAGAGGAGGAGAAGAGTGACAGTCATGCCGTTTTAACTACATGCTCTTCAATAAGCCATGAACTCCGTGCTCTGCCTGACTCCATGAATTGTGTGCAGATCGAGGAGAGCAACGAGATGGGCACGGAGGTGCTCCCAGCCGTTGACAACAAGGGCAAGCAGCCCCTTCATCCAATGCCGGACGAGGTTGTGCTGCCGCCCACCGCCGAGGAAGAACCGAAGACGCCTGAGGCTGGCGACGACGAGCGCATGGAGGAGCCCCCCAGCAACAAGCGCCGCAACTACGACCACTACCATGAGGAGGATGGCCCAACTCACTTTTGCAAGGTCATCCTTACACCGAAGCTTGAGTGCATCCCCATGCCCCTAGACCTCACCAAGCACTTCGTCGCGGTGCCGACGGATTCAAGCTCAGGAACAACACCGGCTGCTTCTGGAAGGTGACGGTGAAGCTGATGAACGGCAGGGTGACCCTGGATCAGGGTTGGGCCACCTACACCGCCGTTCATCATATCAAGATCGGCTACATGGTGACGTTCAAGCTCCTCACTCCCGACACCCTCAAGGTCATCATCTTCGACGAGGAAGGCATTGAGGTGGTCAACAAGTGCGGGAAGCACGACGAAGCCTTCGCCGCCAAGGACTAGGGCCGGGGCACCTCCTTCCTAAGTACTTTCGAGTTTATGCATTGAACTGTTTGAACTATCGTTATGATGTGTGGTACTATGTTCTCTGAACTATGCTATTAAGTAGTTGATGCTCTGCTATGCTCTGCTCTGCTTATGCTCTGTGCTACATGGTTGTGCCGAAGTGTGTTGGTAACCTCATCAACTGGCCTAAGAGGTTACCACACACCAGACGTTGCATACAATCAAACACCATGCCTTGGGTTTGTCCACTAACATGCAGGCAATCAAACACCAGGCAGTGTGGTTCTGCCCATGTAGGCAAGAGGGCATGCAGACAACCAAACAACTTGCAAATGGTGCATTTGAGGCTGCATTTACATAGCCAGGCTGAGTTGAGAAGGCTATGCAATGCAGCCACTGTAGACTACGACAACCAAACATGCCCTAGAAGCATAGCACACGGCATGCACACATGAAATATCGAAGGCAGCCGGGTCGTGCTCCGGCAGCCGCGCAAGCAAGTAGCGCACGCACGGCGAGGAGAGCGACCAGTGTGGGTGTTGCTGTTGCCGTCCATGTGGCCATGTCACGCAGACAGAGAGTTGGTATGCGTTGCACCACCTCGTGGAAGCGCGTACGGGGCATCCATTCCGCTGGCATCGATCAGTATTGCGACATGGCGACCGCTCGTGAGACCCTGTCCTAGATGGCCGGCAGCACGACGTACATCTCGGTACCGCCCACTCACACTAGCCATGTCAGATGGCGGCTGCTTGATGTGCCGGCGTACTGAGCTGTGTGTGTACGTTCATGTTGTGAATGGTGAGAAGTTGCGGCGGCAGGCTGCGTGTGAAGCAGACGCTGAAGGCCGGGAGATACATGGTCATGGTGACCACGTGAAAGACATGGCGCCAGGCTCGGACCTCAAGGACGACAGACGCGTTTGGGGAAGCAAGACTCCACGGGCTGCATGGCGAGGGACTGCAGGGACTTGGGCGTGGAGACGGCTGCAATGCATGTGTGCTTCGGATTATGGTGGCTTTGGATTGCAAACAGGTAATTGGGTATATTACCAAAGGATATAAATGCTCCTATGGATCGGTCATCAGTGAAATTAGGACCAGATCATCACAGTTTTTTGTATTTTTTTTTTAAAGTCGTCAGGTTAATTTTGAAGCACACAAGTTAGCCAAATTTGCGTTATCTCTAGCTCAGGGGCGTCATGTGTGGCTTGACCAGCCATATGATCAAACTTGTATCCCACTTTCTATGGAGTTCGATTAAATAAAAGGTTTTTACCCTAAAAAATGTGTGTGCTGCATGCACCCGTGCTAGTGCGGGCTGTGAGTGTGCACGGTACGTGCCGCGTGCTTCTGTATACAAGAATGTGGCTCCTCGTTATTACCCAAAGCATCGTGTGCTCAATTGGCTATCGCGTGCAAGTTGCCACTCGCAGGTCTTTGGTTCGAATCCCCACTCGTACTAGTGGCTGGGCATATTTTCATTAGAAAAATACATAGAATCGTCGCCTCCCTTTAAAAAAACATTTTAGAAAAAAACCCTCACCTTCATCTAAAAAAAGTAAAGAAAAAATTATAACCGCAGCCTATCAGTGAGTGCCACTTTGCATAAAACTCTTCATTTAAAAAATACCAGAGGTCCTCACCTCCATCTAAAAAAATACATACAAAAAATAATCCACACGTTCATCTATTTTCTTTTCAAAATAGTTCTTATCACGGCCAACCAGCTTGCGCCATATGGCATAGCTGGTTAGCCGCCTTTTCCGCGTAGCTTAACGGGTTTAATTCTTTTCTTTGTTTCTCCCTTCATTTACTGACAAGTGGGACCCACATGAGGAGGAGAGAGAATACTGTCACACAGTGTTTGACCGATCAACTCAGATAAAAATAGGAAGCTATGCGGCGGGTCAGTGATCGTGTAATCACCTAGACTTGTGCATACTTAGAGCATCTCCAGCCGCGCCCCAGAAAGGCCTCCCCAGGCGATTTTTCCGCGCCGGCGCAGAAAAAACGGCCCAGTCGCACCACCAGGGGCCCGATTTTCGCCGGCCTGGGCCGAAATCAGCGCCGGCAGACCCAGGCCGAACCCCGCGCTAGGGGGCGCCCAGGGCGCCGAGGCGAGTTGTTTTGGCACGAAGCAGCTGCGGGCCCGCCGAGTCAGCGAGATGGGCGCTTCGTCGCCCTCATCGCCTCGGTTCCCGCGGGAATCGATGCTAAGGCTGCCACGCTGCCGCCGCCGGTCAGCCTTGCCATTGATTCCTCACGGGCGGCGCGTCACGGGGCGGCGCGGCGACGCCTCCCCTCCCGCGCACGCGTACACACGGGCGCGGCTATATAAGCCGGTGGCCTCCCTCGCCTCTGGCCACACCAGCTCTAGCCGCCGAGCTCTACCTCTCTCGTGCGCCGCTGCCGAGCCCTCCCTCTCCCTCTCCCGATGGCCGAACGTTTCCCCGGCGACGAGGCAGCGGCCAACGGCTTCGGCCGCCGCTCGCTCCGCGAACAGGAGTCGTGGCTCCTGTTCGAGGCCAACATCCCGGCGCCGCCGGACATGCGCGCCGGGCCGACGGGGTGGAGGCTCAGCAACGGGGGAGTGCCCATTCCCCCGTTGCCCGATGCCGTGGCGCGCTCACCCTACTTCGCCGCCGAGGTAGAGATCGTGTGCTCCTCCCTCACCGACGAGCAGCTCGCCCTGCCCCAGTACGCCACCGACAACCACGCGGCGTGGACGGCGTACTTCGAGCGCCGTCAGTAGCAGAGGCTGGCGTTCACCAACGGGGCGCTGGTGGTGGGCGGCATGAAGAACAGCGAGGGGCGCCACCTGTGGTGGGGCGTCCCCGGCCGCACGCTCGAGGGCGTGCTGATGCACCTTGAGGGTGGCAACAACCCGCCGCTGGCATACCCTCCCCGGCGAGGGCGGTCGCCCTGGCCCACCGCTGACGCGCCGGGCAATGGATGCCCAGGAGGTTCGGCTCCTCCTCGTCTTCCTCCTCGCACTCTTCTTCCCACTCCTCCGGCTCTCCGGCGCTGCTCGGCGTCAAGGCCGAGCCCGCGGCGGAGACGCCGCTCGGCCGGCGCACTCGCAGCGCCAGCATCGTCACCAACGAGGGCGTCCGGCGCGCCTCCTCGTCGGCTCCTCCGCGCTTCGTCAAGCCAAAGACGGAGCCGGGGCTCGCGCCGGTGAAAACGGAGCCGGGTCTCCCCGCCGTGAAGACAGAGCACAGCGACGTGGAGCTCGACGACGACGCGGGCCTGGAATGGGCGCGCAAGGACTCCCTGAAGATGGCGAGGGAGCGCCAGTGCGCCGCCCTGCGATGGTTCGAGCAGCGCCGCCGGGGCCGCGACGAAGGAGGAGTCGTCGTCATCGAAGACAGCGACGACGACGACGCGCCGCCGCCGCCACCAGTCCGCCTTGGCGACGCTGGGCAGGGGTCCACCAGGGACGGCCGTGTCAAGGAGGAGAAGGCCGCCGCCGACGACGGCGGCGAGGATGACGGCGACGACGGCGACTACTCCGCGTTCAGCGAGTTCTTATTTTAGATTTCTTTACTATGTACCGCGAACATGTCTAATATATGCCAAAGTTTGCCGAAATTTAGACGTGTTTAGCCGAACTTCGCCAAACGTTTTAAAAAAAAAAATTTAGACGCGTCTGGAGGCGGCCCTGGGGCCGGCGACTCGGGACCAACTCGCCCCAGACCGTTTTTTGCACCGGCTCGCCCCAGGCAGCGATTTTAGGCGCCCCCGGGGGGCCAACGGCTGAAGATGCTCTTATGTATTGTATCACCTCAGATGCCGTATCACCAAATATCTTCCCAGATTCCTCACCCCACATGCGCCATTTCTTCAGATTTGCTATCAGCGTACGAAGATGCCACCGGTGTCCATTAGGAAACCGATTCACTTTGCTATCCCCGCTCTACTTGATGCTTTTCTTCTTCTCTGAATTCCTCTTCCCTGGGGGCTGGGGGTGGTGGCGCAGGTAGCCGGGAGATTGCGGGGACGCGTTTGACTCGAGTCCGTGGCTGTGGCCACGGGGAAGGCCGGCGAGAACGTGGCGCGCTGCTCAACCTAGTCATGTACGGCGGCTAGCTGTGGTGCCGAAGGTGTCAGATGTTGGTGACGTGCAGGAGGCGGTAAGGGAGCTCATGGAGGAGGGAACACCGGTTCGCGATTTTCTGGGCGAACTCGTGGATCTGAGCTTGTTGGTGTCAGGTCAACAATTTCAGAGCAAGGTATGTCACGAAGAAAGAAAAAAAGCCAAAAGAAACCTTGAAGTTGTGGACGAAAGCTAAATCAAATTCTGAACTTTAAATCCCGAAAATTGACACTCTAAACTTGTAATACCGGTCTATTTTGGACCCTAGATCTATTTGGCACACCGGGAATAATTCAATCCCGGCCGGGATAACCAGCTACTCTCACAGACAAGAATTTGGGTCGGCCCATTATAACACAACAAGAATTCGTGAAATTTAAAAAATGTTTGCACATTTCTAAAATTGTTCAGAAGTTAAAACATGTTCCTATTTTATATTTTCTGCACGAATTCAATTCATTCTGTATTTCTAAAAAAATATTTAGAATTCTGAAATTTTATTCACATTTTTAAAAACTGTTCGTGATTTCATAAAAAATCACATTTGTCAAAAAATGTTCAGAATTCCAACAGTTTTTCACATGCTATTTAAAATGTTTCGGATCTCAGAAGTGTGTCACAGTTTTTAATAATGTTTTTGGAATTTCATAAATCACTTCGTAAATAAAAAAATTAATGTTTCGGATTGTTGGCTGCGGACTCGACTGGGCAGGACCACCAGACATAAAGCGAGTTTTATTTTTCTTATCACGCGCTGTAAAAATTCTTTCTTTCTTTTTCTTAACGCGTGATGTAATAAAAACAAGAGAGAAAAACATGCCGTGGAGTCGAACTTGGGACCTGGCAGTGTTGACCTGATTTTGCTAGCCACTACACCAAACGACTATGACTTACATAGTAAGAGGCCGAAAATATTTAATCAGAAACCAAAACGTCAAACTTTGAAAACTTTTTTTAGGGGCAAACAAGTATTGAATACGTATTTATTTCTGAAATGTGCGCATTAAATATTTTTACCAGTGTTGACCTGAGTTAGTTAAATGTGTGTGTTTAACCGAAAAATGTTTATTGTAATTAAGAAAATGTAAAACATGTATGTGGAAAAAAATATTACCATGTATTCAAAAAAGTTTTGAAAACATTTAATTTAAAAATGTCCATAATGTATTTGAAAATATCAAAATTTTATCAAATATTTAATGTGTGCATTAAAAATGTACATTGGGTACTGAGAAAAAATAGTCTTGTGTAAAAATGAAAAAATAAAAGAAAACATAAAAAAAAACTAAGAAAAAACAAATTAGTGCGCGCGCGTGAGCGACTGAGCTACTGGGCCGGCCCAGTTCAGCAAATACCGGCGAAGTCCTCTAAGGGTTTAAAATAGGCGGGATTAGAGAGTTTGGTGTCATGATTTCAGGGATTAGAGTTTGGGGTTTAGTTTAGCTTTCGCCTACAAATTCAAGGTTTGTTTTGGACTTTTTCCTGTCACGAAAGAGTGGTTGTTCTAATGGAGAGGCTGAGGAAGAATTGTTGGATCTGAGGACCACGGCAGAGGTTGGCACTCCGGCTATGATGCATGAGAGGTATGGGGACGACGGAGTTAGATACATATATGGAGATCGCGGAGTAAGTAAATAGCAGCAATATGTGAGCAGCGGCCGCGAGCAGCCAGGAGTCTTACCAAATGTAAGTATAATGCTATTTGATGATCAAATGCATAAATCTGTAAATGATGTCATTATAGTACATTTGTGTCTGCTTATATATATTCGAAGGTTTTAATAGTAATATTTAAGTCTTTCTAGCTGATAGGTATTCTATAATGCTAAGACTTATGAGTATTGCTCTATTTTTCAACTGTTTTCCAACTACATGGTCCTGGTGTGGTCATGCAACTCGAAATGTTACACGAACTAATGCTGTATATAAGCGATGTTGCTATTTTTAATTAGTAGTATTGATTTTTTTGGCAGCAATACTTTTCTGGATGCTGCAGCTTGCTGAGATTCCTGAAGCTTCAGAGTTACATCTAGTGCTAGATGCTTATGTGCCTATTTTGAAAATTTCTATTGAGCTTTTATATGGTAAGATCACACATGTGGTGCTGCCCAGCAGAAATTCTGTTTCTATCTTTCTGCTCAAACGATTGATCTCCAAATCAACTTTCTTTTGTTTTTGCATACCAAATTAGCCATGCGAAAATGCTGACTTCGCATTGCTTTGTTGCAGAGGCTTACATTATGCCCTTTTTGCGTTGGTTGTTAAATAGGCTTAAATTAGTATTGATCAATGATGATATGCATCCTTCATATTATCTCTTCTAATTCGTCCATAGCATGATGAATATTTTTCAAAATGGTTTTTTGATTGACTTGTCAATTTTTAGTGTATGTACCGAGCCACATCCAAATGGAACATAAAGTAACATCTCTATGAGTCTATGTAATCAATATGAACAGATTATGTGAAACTAGAATTTCTAATTCTTTTCTTGTACATTTGTTGGCTAAATTTTCAATGCACTATGCTTTGTATATCCACACACAAAATCATCACTCGTTGTTTTAAATTACTTGAACAACTTAAATTGTAATATCTCTTTGTATGCACGCACACACCACCTCATACATGTACTCACACATTGTTTATATGTGTCACAAAGCTTTCAAATAAGTGATTCACTACTATTTTGCCTCACTGTTGATGGATATATTGTATCTCACCGATATCAAACATGAGAAAAACACTATCAAATATGCCATGTTTGTTCATATTATCAGCTATCCAAAGGTGAGGTTATTATCGTTGAGAATCAAAAGATAAGTCTTCTTCCACATAATTTTTAAATAATCTTTGGTGCTTTCTTAGACACGTATATTAAGTATTCTTGAAACCTCCTCGACAAATAAATTACAACTTGTAGTGGTTGTACGGTCAGTAATTTGGAGTAAAATACGATACTTACCATACCATTAATGTTAGTGAAGAGTGAATATAATTGAACATTTTTTGTTCATATTAGCAATATGATTACCCATGTGTCACCCTTTTTCACATATATACCACAACTCTTGCAGTAACACTTGTTAGTTTCTTGGTAGTCCATTTGTCACCGTCGTCACATGACATGTACCACAATTATTCATGCATTATGCATTAAGTACTTACTCTGGTATTTACATTTCAATCTCATGGATATATGAAGGTTGTGGGTTCTTTCTTATTATTCTTGGTTCCACATGCCTTATTTTACGGAGTACTCCAATTATCCAAACATATCTGTAATTTTTTCGCGAATACGCAAAGCTTGTGCATCATTCATTGATAGACGAAGAAGAGTGAATACTGAAGGAAATATGCCCTAAAGGCAATAATAAAGTTGTTATTTATATTTTCTTATATCATGATAAATGTTTATAATTCATGCTAGAATTGTATTAACCGGAAACTGAGTACATGTGTGAATACATAGACAAAACAGAGTGTCCCTAGTATGCCTCTACTAGACTAGCTCGTTAATCAAAGATGGTTAAGTTTCCTAACCATAGACATGTGTTGTCATTTGATGAACGGGATCACATCATTAGAGAATGATGTGATGGACAAGACCCATCCGTTTGCTTAGCATAATGATCGTTAAATTTTATTGCTATTGCTTTCTTCATGGCTTATACATGTTCCTCTAACTATGAGATTATGCAACTCCCGAATACCAGAGGAACACTTTGTGTGCTATCAAACGTCACAACGTAACTGGGTGATTATAAATATGCTCTATAGGTGTCTCCAAAGGTGTTTGTTGATTTGGCATAGATCGAGATTAGGATTTGTCACTCCGAGTATCGGAGAGGTATCCCTGGACCCTCTCGGCAATGCACATCACTATAAGCCTTGCAAGCAATGTGACTAATGAGTTAGTTACGGGATGATGCATTACGGAATGATTAAAGAGACTTGCCGGTAACGAGATTGAACTAGGTATGATGATACCGACGATCGAATCTCGGGCAAGTAACATACCGATGACAAAGGGAACAACGTATGTTGTTATGCGGTTTGACCGATAAAGATCTTCGTAGAATATCTAGGAGCCAATATGAGCATCCAGGTTTCTTTATTGGTTATTGACCGGAGATGTGTCTCGGTCATGTCTACATAGTTCTCGAACCCGTAGGGTCTGCACGCTTAACGTTCGATGACGATTTGCATTATGAGTTATGTGATGTGATGACCAAAGTTTGTTCGGAGTCCCGGATGAGATCACGGACATGACGAGGAGTTTTGAAATGGTCGAGAGGTAAAGATTCATATATTGGAAGGCTATATTTGGACATCGGAAAGGTTCCGAGTGATTCGGGTATTTTTCGGAGTACCGGGGAGTTACGGGAATTCACCGGGAGAAGTAATGGGCCTTATTGGGCCATACGGGAAAAGAGGAGGCAGACCAACGGGAGGTGGCGCGCCCCCCCATGGGTCCTAATGGGACTAGGGGAAGGGGGCGGCGCCCCCCTTGCCTTTTTCCTACTCCCTCTCTCTTTCCCTCTTTCCTTCTCTGCTACTCCGAAAAGGGAAAAGGATTCCTACTAGGACTTGGAAGTCCTAGTAGGACTCCATACTCTTGGCGCGGCCCTAAAGGGCTGGCCTCTCTCACTCCCTCCAATATATACGTGGGGAGGGGAGCACCCAAAGACACACCAAGTCTTCTCTTAGCCGTGTGCGGTGCCCCCCTCCACAGTTACACACCTCGGTCATATCGTCGTAGTGCTTAGTCGAAGCCCTGCGCCGGTAACATCATCATCACCGTCACCACGTCGTCGTACTGACGGAACTCTCCCTCGGCCTCAACTGGATCAAGAGCTCGAGGGACGTCATCGTGCTGAACGTGTGCTGAACACGGAGGTGCCGTACGTTCGGTGCTTGGATCGGTTGGATCTGAAGACATTCGACTACATCAACCGTGTTACTAAACGCTTCCGCTTTCGGTCTACGAGGGTATGTGGACACACTTTCCCTGCTCGTTGCTATGCTTCTCGTAGATAGATCTTGCGTGATCGTAGGAAAATTTTGAAATACTATGTTCCCCAACAGTGATATCAGAGCCAGGTCTATACGTAGATGTTATATGCACGAGTAGAACACAATGAGTTGTGGGCGATAATAGTCACACTGCTTACCAGCAACGTCTTACTTTGATTCGGCGGTATTATTGGATGAAGCGGCCCGGATCGACATTACATGACCGCGTTCATGAGACTGGTTCTATCGACGTGCTTCGCACACAGCTGGCTAGCGGGTGTCAGTTTCTCCAACTTTAGTTGAATCGAGTTTGACTACGCCCGGTCCTTGTTGAAGATTAAAACATCACAATTGACGAAAAATCGTTGTGGTTTTGATGCGTAGGTAAGAACGGTTCTTACTAGAAACCCGTAGCAGCCACGTAAAACTTGCAACAACAAAGTAGAGGACGTCTAACTTGTTTTTGCAGGGCATGTTGTGATGTGATATGGTCAAGACGTGATGAGTATAAATTGTTGTATGAGATGATCATGTTTTGTAACCGTTATCGGCAACTGGCAGGAGCCTTTTGGTTGTCGCTTTATTGTATGAAATGCAATCGCCATGTAATTGCTTTACTTTGTCACTAAGCGTTAGCGATAGTCGTAGAAGCAATAATTGGCGAGACGACAACGATGCTACGATGGAGATCAAGGTGTCAAGCCGGTGACAATGGAGATCATGGCGGTGCTTTGGAGATGGAGATCAAAGGCACAAGATGATGATGGCCATATCATATCACATATTTTGATTGCATGTGATGTTTATCCTTTATGCATCTTATTTTGCTTAGTACGACGGTAGCATTATAAGATGATCCCTCACTAAATTTCAAGGTATAAGTGTTCTCCCTGAGTATGCACCGTTTCTACAGTTCGTCGTGCCGAGACACCACGTGATGATCAGGTGTGATAAGCTCTACGTTCACATACAACGGGTGCAAGCCAGTTTTGCACACGCGGAATACTCGGGTTAAACTTGACGAGCCTAGCATATGCAGATATGGCCTCGGAACACTGAGACCGAAAGGTCGAACGTGAATCATATAGAAGATATGATCAACATAGAGATGTTCACCATTGAAAACTACTCCATGTCACGTGATGATCGGACATGGTTTAGTTGATATGGATCGCGTGTTCATATAGATGACTAGAGGGATGTCTATCTAAGTGGGAGTTCTTAAGTAATATGATTAATTGAACTTCAATTTATCATGAATTTAGTCCTGATAGTATTTGCATATCTATGTTGTAGATCAATAAGCTCACGTATAGCTTCCCCGTTTATTTTTGATATGTTCCTAGAGAAAAATAAGTTGAAAAATGTTAGTAGCAATGATGCGGACTAGGTCCGTGATCTGAGGATTATCCTCATTGCTGCACAGAAGAATCATGTCCTTGATGCACCGCTAGGTGACGGACCTATTGCAGGAGCAGATGCAGACGTTATGAACGTTTGGCAAAGCTCGGTATGATGACTAGATAGTTTAGTACACCATGCTTTACGGCTTAGAACCGGGACTTCAAAAAACGTTTTGAACGCCATGGAGCATATAAGATGTTCCAAGAGCTGAAATTTGTATTTCAGACTCATGCCCGAGTCGAGAGGTATGAGACCTCTGACAAATATTTTGCCTACAAGATGGAGGAGAATAGCTCAACCAGTGAGCACGTGCTCAGAATGTCTGAGTACTACAACCGCTTGAATCAAGTGGGGGTTAATCTTCCAGATAAGATAGTGATTGACAGAGTTCTCTAGTCACCATCACCAAGTTACTAGAACTTCGTGATGAACTATAATATGTAAGGGATGACGGAAACGATTCCCGAGCTCTTCGCAATACTGAAATCAACGAAGGTAGAAATCAAGAAAAGCATCAATTGTTGATGGTTGACAAGACCACTAGTTTCAAGTAAAAGGGCAGGGGAAAGAAAGGGAACTTCAAGAAGAATGGCAAGCAAGTTACCACTCCCATGAAGAAGCCGAAAGCTAGACCCAAGCCTGAAACTGAGTGCTTCTACTGCAAAGAAAATGGTCACTGGAAGTGGAACTGCCCTAGATACTTGGCGGATAAGAAGGACGGCAAAGTGAACAAAGGTATATTTGATATACATGTTATTGATGTGTACTTTACTAGTGTTTATAGCAACCCTTCGGTATTTGATACTGGTTCAGTTGCTAAGAGTAGTAACTCGAAACGGGAGTTGCAAAATAAACAGAGACTAGTTAAGGGCGAGGTGATGATGTGAGTTGGAAGTGATTCCAAGGTTGATAAGATCACCATCGCACACCCCCTTTACCTTCGGGATTAGTGTTGAACCTAAAATAAATGTTCTTTGGTCTTTGCGTTGAGCATGAATATGATTGGATCATGTTTATTGCAATACGTTATTCATTTAAATCAAAGAATAATTGTTTTCTATTTACATGAATAAAACCTTCTATGGTCATACACTCAATATAAATGGTTTATTGAATCTCGATCGTAGTGATACACATATTCTTAATATTGAAGCCAAAAAATGCAAAGTTAACAATGATAGTGCAACTTATATGTGGCACTGCCGTTTAGGTCATATTGGTGTAAAGCGCATGAAGAAGCTCAGGTGTGGCCCAGCTTTCATATCTTATTGCTCCATGCTGATGGACTTTTGGAATCACTTGATGCTTGCGAACCATGCCTCATGGGCAAGATGACTAAGACTCCATTCTCCGGAACAATGGAGCGAGCAACTGACTTATTGGAAATAATACATACTGATGTATGCGGTCCAATGAGTGTTGAGGCTTGCGGTGGGTTATTTTCCGACCTTCACATATGATTTGAGAAGATATGGGTATATCTACTTGATGAAACATAAGTCTGAAACATTTGAAAAGTTCAAAGAATTTTAGAGTGAAGTGGAAAATCATCGTAATAAGAAAATAAAGTTTCTACGATCTGACCGTGGAGGTGAATATTTGAGTTATGAGTTTGGTCTTCATTTGAAACAATGTGGAATAGTTTCACAACTCTCGCCAACTGGAACACCACAACGTAATGGTGTGTCCGAACATTGTAACCGTACTTTATTAGATATAGTCCGATCTATGATGTCTCTTACCGATTTACCACTATCGTTTTGGGGTTATGCATTAGAGGCAGCTGCATTCACGTTAAATAGGGCACCATCTAAATCCGCTGAGACGACACCGTATGAACTGTGGTTTAGCAAGAAACCTAAGCCGTCGTTTCTTAAAGTTGGGGGCTGCGATGCTTATGTGAAAAAGCTTCAACTTGATAAGCTCGAACCCAAATCGGAGAAATGTGTCTTCATAGGATAACCAAAGGAGACTGTTGGGTACACCTTCTATCACAGATCCGAAGGCAAGATATTCGTTGCTAAGAATGGATCCTTTCTCGAGAAGGAGTTTTCTCTCAAAAGAAGTGAGTGGGAGGAAAGTAGAACTTGATGAGGTAATTGTACCTTCTCCCGAATTAGAAAGTAGTTCATCACAGCAATCAGTTCCAGTGATGCCTACACCAATGAGTGAGGAAGTTAATGATGATGATCATGAAACTTTGGATCAAGTTACTACTGAACCTCGTAGGTCAACCAGAGTAAGGTCCGCACCAGAGTGGTATGGTAATCCTATTCTGGAGGTCATGTTACTTGACCATGGCGAACCTACGAACTATGAGGAAGCGATGATGAGCCCAGATTCCGCGAAATGGCTTGAGGCCATGAAATCTGAGATGGGTTCCATGTATGAGAACAAAGTGTGGACTTTGGTTGACTTGCCCTATGATCAGTAAGCCATAGAGAATAAATGGATCTTCAAGAGGAAGACAGACGCTGATAGTAGTGTTACTATCTACAAAGCTAGACTTGTCGAAAAATGGTTTTTGACAAGTTCAAGGTGTTGACTACAATGAGATTTTCTCACTCGTAGCGATGCTTAAGTCTGTCCGAATCATGTTAGCAATTGCCACATTTTATGAAATATGGCAAATGGATGTCAAAACTGCATTCCTTAATGGATTTATTAAAGAAGAGTTGTATATGATGCAACCAGAAGGTTTTGTCGATCCTAAAGGTGCTAACAAAGTGTGCTAAATCCAGCGATCCATCTATGGACTGGTGCAAGCATCTCGGAGTTGGAATATACGCTTTGATAAGGTGATCAAAGCATATAGTTTTATACATACTTGAGGTGAAGCCTGTATTTACAAGAAAGTGAGTGGGGGCACTACAACCTTTCTGATAAGTATATGTGAATGACATATTTTTGATTGGAAATGATGTAGAATTTTTTGGAAAGCATAAAGGAGTGTTTGAATGGAGTTCTTCAAAGAAAGACCTCGGTGAAGCTGCTTACATATTGAGCATCAAGATCTATAGAGATAGATCAAGACGCTTGATAATATTTTTTCAATGAGTACATACCTTGACAAGATTTTGAAGTAGTTCAAAATGGAACAGTCAAAGAAGGAGTTCTTGCCTGTGTTGCAAGGTGTAAAAGCTGAGTAAAGACTCAAAACCCGACCACGACAGAAAATAGAAAGAGAATGTAAAGTCATTCCCCATGCCTCAGTCATAGGTTCTATAAAGTATGCTATGCTCTGTACCAGACCTATTGTGTACCTCACCATGAGTGTGACAAGAGGGTACAATAGTGATCCAGGAGTGGATCACTGGACAGCGGTCAAATTATCCTTAGTGGAATAAGGATATGTTTCTCGGTTATGGAGGTGACAAAAAGTTCGTCGTAAAGGGTTACGTCGATGCAAGCTTTGACACTGATCCGGATGACTCTAAGTCTTAATCTGGATACATATTGAAAGTGGGAGCAATTAGCTAGAGTAGGTCCATGCAGAGCATTGTAGACATAGAAATTTGCAAAATACATACGGATCTGAATATGGCAGACCCATTGACTAAACCTCTCTCACAAGCAAAACATGATCACACCTTAGTACTCTTTGGGTGTTAATCACATGGTGATGTGAACTAGATTACTGACTCTAGTAAACCCTTTGGGTGTTGGTCACATGGCGATGTGAATTATGGGTGTTAATCACATGGTGATGTGAACTATTGGTGTTAAATCGCATGGCGATGTGAAGTAGATTATTAACTCTAGTGCAAGTGGGAGACTGAACGAAATATGCCCTAGAGGCAATAATAAAGTTGTTATTTATATTTCCCTATATCATGATAAATGTTTATTATTCATGCTAGAATTGTATTAACCAGAAACTTAGTACATGTGTGAATACATAGACGAAACAGAGTGTCCCTAGTATGCCTCTACTAGACTAGCTCATTAATCAAAGATGGTTAAGTTTACTAACCATAGACATGTGTTGTCATTTGATGAACGGGATCACATCATTAGAGAATGATATGATGGACAAGACCCATCCGTTAGCTTAGCATAATGATCGTTAAGTTTTATTGCTATTGCTTTCTTCATGACTTATACATGTTCCTTTGACTATGAGATTATGCACCTCCCGAATACCGGAGGAACACTTTGTGTGCTATCAAACGTCACAACATAACTGGGTGATTATAAAGATGCTCTACAGGTGTCTCCAAAGGAGTTTGTTGAGTTGGCATAGTTCGAGATTAGGATTTGTCACTCTGAGTATCGGAGAGGTATCTCTAGGCCCTCTCGGTAATGCACATCACTATAAGCCTTGCAAGCAATGTGACTAAGGAGTTAGTTACGGGATGATGCATTATGGAACGAGTAAAGATACTTGCCGGTAACGAGATTGAACTAGGTATCATGATATCGACGATCGAATCTCAGGCAAGCAACATACCGATGACAAAGGGAACAACGTATGTTGTTATGCGGTTTGACCGATAAAGATCTTCATAGAATATGTAGGAGCCAATATGAGCATCCAGGTTCCGCTATTGGTTATTGACCAGAGATGTGTCTCGGTCATGTCTACATAGTTCTCGAACCCGTAGGGTCCGCACTCTTAACGTTCGATGACGATTTGTTTTATGAGTTATGTGATTTGATGACCGAAGTTTGTTTGGAGTCCTGGATGAGATCACGTACATGACGAGTAGTTTCGAAATGGTCGAGAGGTAAAGATTCATATATTGGAAGGCTATATTTGGACATCCAGGTTTCGTTATTGGTTATTGACCGGAGATGTGTCTCGGTCATGTCTACATAGTTCTCGAACCCGTAGGGTCTGCACGCTTAACGTTCGATGACGATTTGCATTATGAGTTATGTGATGTGATGACCAAAGTTTGTTCGGAGTCCCGGATGAGATCACGGACATGACGAGGAGTTTTGAAATGGTCGAGAGGTAAAGATTCATATATTGGAAGGCTATATTTGGACATCGGAAAGGTTCCGAGTGATTCGGGTATTTTTCGGAGTACCGGGGAGTTACGGGAATTCACCGGGAGAAGTAATGGGCCTTATTGGGCCATACGGGAAAAGAGGAGGTAGACCAAGGGGAGGTGGCGCGCCCCCCATGGGTCCGAATTGGACTAGGGGAAGGGGGCGGCGCCCCCCTTGCCTTTTTCCTACTCCCTCTCTCCTTCCCTCTTTCCTTCTCTCCTACTTCGAAAAGGGAAAAGGATTCCTACTAGGACTCCATACTCTTGGCGCGCCCCTAGAGGGCCGGCCTCTCTCCCTCCGTCCTTTATATACATGGGGAGGGGATCACCCAAAGACACACCAAGTCTTCTCTTAGTCGTGTGCGGTGCCCCCCTTCACAGTTACACACCTCGGTCATATCATCGTAGTGCTTAGTCGAAGCCCTGCGCCGGTAACATCATCATCACCGTCCCCACGCCGTCGTGCTGACGGAACTCTCCCTCGGCCTCAACTGGATCAAGATCTCGAGGGACGTCATCGTGCTGAACGTGTGCTGAACACGGAGGTGCCGTACGTTTGGTGCTTGGATCGGTTGGATCGTGAAGACGTTCGACTACATCAACCGTGTTACTAAACGCTTCCGCTTTCGGTCTATGAGGGTACGTGGACACACTCTACCCGCTTGTTGCTATGCTTCTCCTAGATAGATCTTGCGTGATCGTAGGAAAATTTTGAAATACTACGTTCCCAACAAATATAGGGTATGAACAACACATGCACAGACGACTTGGTGCCAGAGCAGAGGGACATGGGATCCTCAACCCAAAGAAAGGAAAAAGAACAACACGGCATACTCTCCTAGCCCTGAGAAGCAACTTGGACACAGTTTAGACAACCACCGTCCAACTACACCATCGGGGACACCGCGAGCGAGCAAGACGACACCTTCAAGAAGGGAAACGGCGTCATGACGCCGTCGTGGTCCGGTACAGAAGCCCGGACCTAGGGTTTCCCCTGATGCTCGAAGAGGGGCTAAGACAGAGACCATGTCAGCGCCTCCAAGAAGGGAACGACACCCGCGGGTGTTGCAGCTACCAGCACCGGCAAGCCGAGCAGGGATTTCGCCCTGGTCATTGTCTGAGCAATCCCAAGCCACCAGGGAGGAGAGGAGGAAGTCGAAACACATGTATAAGTCACCGATCACGAGGAGGGGAGCAACACCCGTCGCCGAAGCCGGCATCGGACGTCACCGGGAGAGCGAGCTACAAATCCGGCAGGAGCAAGAGCGACACGAATAGTTGAGCTGGGTCGGGCAACCTGGAAGAGGGGAATTCGGCAGCGAAGGCGAAGGGGATGCAACGGTGGCCGGCAATGCGGACAACCCAATATCCGGAGATGAGCGTAGATCCGGGCCACCGGGGATAAAACCACGAGGACCCTGGCAAGCCCAAGAAGAAGGAAGAGGAACGCAGCTCCAGGAGTATGTCGGGTCCAGAGCTGTGCCAGCATGGACCCCGACCAGCCAGGAACACATGAATGGGGTGTAGGTTCATGGCTGCCAGGGGTCAAAGCCAGAACACACTCGCGAGAGGGAAGAGGTTCGCCATGGAGAACAACACACCCGCCGCGCAATCTGGCCGGAACACTTCAAGGGATGCCACACCGTTGCCATCAATGGAGCTCGGGGGGGGGGGGGGGGGTGGATGGTGTGGGGGGGGGGGGGGCACTGCAGCCAGAGGGTGGCCCAGACCAGCCAGCGAGGAGCAGCCGCCGCGGGAGCCGCCGCCACGCGCGTCCAGAGAAGGACCGTGCAAGGAGCTGAAGGAAATATGCCCTAGAGGCAATAATAAAGTTATTATTTATTTCCTTATTTCAAGATAAATGTTTATTATTCATGCTAGAATTGTATTAACCGGAAACGTAGTACATGTGTGAAT
This sequence comes from Triticum aestivum, assembly GCF_018294505.1. Taxonomy (NCBI): domain Eukaryota; kingdom Viridiplantae; phylum Streptophyta; class Magnoliopsida; order Poales; family Poaceae; genus Triticum; species Triticum aestivum. Next base: position 535,773,115 of record NC_057814.1, read on the forward strand.
ACATAGACAAAACAAAGTGTCCCTAGTATGCCTCTACTTGACTAGCTCGTTTATCAAAGATAGTTATGTTTCCTAAACCATAGACATGTTTTGTCATTTGATGAACATGATCACATCAGTAGGAGAATGATATGATGGACAAGACCCATTCGTTAGCTTAACATTATGATCGTTACAGTTTCATTCCTACTGCTTTATTCATGACTTATACATGTTCCTCAGACTATGAGATTATGCAACTCCCGAATACCGGAGGAACACCTTGTGTGCTATCAAACGTCACAACGTAACTGGGTGATTATAAAGATTCTCTACAGGTGTCTCCGATGGTGTTTGTTGGGTTGGCATAGATCGAGATTAGGATTTGTCACTCCGTGTTTCGGAGAGGTATCTCTGGGCCCTCTCGGTAATGCACATCACTATAAGCCTTGCAAGCAATGTGACTAATGAGTTAGTTGCGGGATGATGCATTACGGAATGAGTAAAGAAACTTGCCGGTAACGAGATTGAACTAGGTATTGAGATACCGACGATCGAATCTCGGGCAAGTAACATACCGATGACAAAGGGAACAACGTATGTTGTTATGCGGTTTGGCCGATAAAGATCTTCGTAGAATATGTGGGAGCCAATATGAGCATTCGGGTTCCGCTATTGGTTATTGACCGGAGATGTCTCGGTCATGTCTACATAGTTCTCGAACCCGTAATGTCCGCACGCTTAACGTTCGATGACGATCGGTATTATGAGTTTATGTGTTTTGATGTACCGAAGGTTGTTCGGAGTCCCGGATGAGATCATGGATATCACGAGGAGTCTCGGAATGGCCAAGACATAAAGATTCATATATAGGACGATAGTATTTGGACACCGGAAGTGTTCTGGGGGTACCGGGTACGTATCGGGTCACCGGAAAGGGGTTCCGGGCACCCCCGGCCAAGATATGGGCCTTATTGGGCCTAGGGCGGGACAGAACAGCCCCTAGTGGGCTGGTGTGCCCCATATATGGCCGAATAGGGTGGGGGAAAGGAAAGGGAGAGGAGAGAAAGGAAGTGGGGTAATTCAGCCTCCCCTTTCCTTCTCTCCCCCTCCTCTTTCCTTCTCCCTCCGGAAAACATGGAAAGGGGGGAGGCTGAATAAGATTAGGCCCCAAGTAGGATTCCTCCTACTTGGGTCGCGCCTCCTGCTGCTCCCTCCTCCTCCCACCTATATATATATATGGGGAGGGCACCGCTAGAACACACAACAGAAGTTGATCATTGATCTCTTAGCCGTGTGCGGTGCCCCTCCACCATAATCCACCTCGGTCATATCGTTGGAGTGCTTAGGTGAAGCCCTGCGCTGGTAGCTTCATCATCACCGTCATCACGCCGTCGTGCTGACGAAGCTCTCCCTCGACACTCTGCTGGATCATGAGTTCGTGGGACGTCACCGAGCCGAACGTGTGCAGATCGCGGAGGTGCCGTACTTTCGGTACTAGGATCGGTCGATCGTGAAGACGTACGACTACATCAACCGCGTTGTCGTAACGCTTCCGCTTACGGTCTACGAGGGTACATGGACAACACTCTCCCCTCTCGTTGCTATGCATCATCATGATCTTGCGTGTGCGTAGGAATTTTTTTGAAATTACTACGCTCCCCAACAGGAGCGAGCCCGAAGCCGCGCGCGGGGGCCCAGAGACGCGCCGAGGGGCGGTCGGCGAGGAGAGGCCGAATCCAGCCTCGCAGCAAGGCCAGGGCATGACGCAGCCTGAGCATTATAAATATAACAGTTTACAACTATAACCATACATGAGCATTGTATATTTTTTCTACCAAGTCTTGCAGTTGTGTCCTTGGCAGCTAACTCAAAGTAATATTTAGAAAAACTTTTGGCGACTTTTGTATTGTATGCAAAAAATATTACAATTGCATTACTCATTGGGCTATTTTTTTGTGGATTGCTTAACCTTAAAAGTGTCGAATGCATAAATAGATCGCTCATTGATTTTTGGTTTGAAATTGTCTATGCGATTCTTCCATATTGTAGCATCGATTGTTTTTCCATGTCAAAACAATCAGCAGTTTTGTTCAAAATGCTCGAACAAATTTATAGTTAAATATATATAAAGAATATACTTGTTCATCCATCAAGATCGTTTCTCATTTTTCTAGGCTAATAAGCAAATCAATTATAGAATTGACTCAATCCCACATTCTTATTACCTTCACTTCTATGTTCCAATTTTGTCTCCTTGTCGATAAGTCGTTCAACTTCTTGTATACCATAGCCTTTTGCCTTCAAAATAAATGAAAGATAGTTGTCAATTGATGAGGCACATATGAAGTTTTTATCCAAAATAAGTGAGTTTACTTGAATAATAAAGACCAAACTTGATGATTCATGTGAGAAGAAGTTCGGCGTGGCTTCGTCGCTCGTCGAGCTGTGTGCCACATGAAGCAGTTGAGCATGGCTTTTTCAAAAGTATTTTTCCTTCAATAGAACAGAAAGAACAAACTTGATGATTAAGATGAGAAGAAGTTAAGTGTGGTTTCGTCGGACATCAAGTAGCATCTCACGTGAAGCATTTGGGTGTGGCTTTGTCGGGCGTCAAGCTGCACATTGCGTGGTAGTTCTTGTTGGCTATTAAGTTGAGTGCGGATGTCCTGCACGCAGCGGCATCTGAACGCAGATATCCGCCGGCCCGCTGCGTCGCCGTGATGGGTGCGTAGAATAAATGGGAAAGTGACAAAGGTTGCATACATCGCTATATACAGCACAATACAGTGGCCACGTGTGCTGCCTATGCTTGAAAAAGTGTGGTACAAATCTGACACGGGAACAGTCTTGCAGCGTTGGGACTTCTTTTTACCGCTTGGGACCGCCTGCTCTGGTTTTGCTAAAGCGTTCCGGGCGACGCATAGTTGGATGAGTGTGCCTGTGGTTAGGAGATGCCCACCTCTACAGACCTGCCTGAACCGAAAAGGAAGGCGTTCGAGCTTCGTCTGGATCTAGTCATGGCGTTCCCCGGAGCGACCACACCGGTGTGGCTTCATCGGACATCGAGTAGCACGTCACGTGAAGCAGTTGGGTGTGGCTTTGTCCGGTTTCAAGTTGCACATCGTGGGTTAGTTTTTGCTGGTTGATAATTGTGGGGCATCGAGTTTCATCGCTCCAATAGACTTTGATTTGAGGGTTTCATTAAGGGCTGCAGCCTCAGCCAGGAATTTTTGGTCCCCTCGCCTTCGACTGCCATCTTGACGCTGTGAGGTGAAGGGACCTCACATCTTGAAGAGTTCTACATTGTTTGTCGTCATCTAGTGATCATCGTATTTTATTAGAATTAATTTACTCTTACTTTTTGGCGATGCCAAGAGATTAGAGAGTTTATATTGGTGTGTCAACCTTTTTTTTGTTGGTTTGATTCTTTGTGGAGTTGAAATTTTCCATCTATACCATGGTGAAGATATTATGATCCGACGACCTGCACTTCTAAGGGTTCATCTCTGCCAAGTACGTTCATCGATCAAGCCTTGCCATCTTTTTGGATGGGCGACTTAAGGTGCTTTCAAAAACCATCGTTGCTCCAGTCTAGTTGCAGCCTTTTACCGAAAAAGACTTTCGCCCCGCTTTATATATAAAGCAAAGAACCACGGAAATCCGAAACAAATACCACCACACCACAACGCACACACCCAGGACAAGATACAAGGATGCTAAAGATCAGCAACATCAACCCCAAGCGAGCAAAAGATGAGCAATAAGAACAACTACAGGGATGACAGAGCCCTCCACCATGAACTAGCCACCGTGAGGACCCAAGCTGATCGCCGACGCACATGTGCTCCAAGACGGTGCCTTCAAGAAGGATACGGCTCCGAAGCGTCGCCACTGCCCGATCCAAAGGATCAAGATTTTCACCCGGAGCAAACGGAGGACCAGGAGTAGCCGCAACGACATCTTCAGGAAGAGGATGACGCCCGCAGACGTCGCCACCGTCGGTCTGACCAGGGCCAGACAGGGAATTCTCCCTGGCACATGCTCCACCTCCATATAGGGGCCGACGAGTCGCAAGAACCTGCCGCACCACCACCACGTATCGCCGAGCCTCGGCCACCCCGCCGCCCACACGACCAGGGGAGCCAGTCCGCACCTGAGCCACGAGAACCGCCCACGAACACCACAACTCCCACCACAGAGCCGCCGCCCTGCATCCTGGCACCCCATCGGCCATCAGAAGGGATGGACCTCCACCAACCGGCAGACCCCTACCGAGCCGGAGCCGACAACGGCCGGCACGCCTCCACTGCACCAGAACATGAACTAGAGGCAACAGGACGGGGAAAGGAAGAGGAGGAGGAGGAGCGGCGCAAACCTCGACCGGCATCCCTGCCAGTGACGGGTGGCCTCACCACCCATCCCTCCTGCCTACCTCCCCCAACGTTGCCCCCTGCAACACCCATCCATGGCCGCCAGAGCAGGAGCACGAGGAGCCTGCCTCAACCATCCGTCCGACAAGGAGGGCGCCAGAATGACCGACATCCACCCCGGAGGCGGCCTGAGGGGGTGCCGCGCCGGGACGAGCACGCAGGCCGCCCCTTCCGCGCGACAGGCACGCAGTAGAGGCGCCCAAGCCCGCCGGCAAGGCACCGTGCGCCGCCCGTGGGCCGTGGCCACCGGCACGCCAGATCTGGCCGAGCCCAGACTGAGCCGCCGCCGCCGCCACGGGCGAGGGACCGTACCGTGAAGCCCACCACGTCGCCACCAGGCGCTCGCGACCCCGCCGCCAGAGCCCGCCGCCACGCTGCTGTGCCCCTCACCAGCGAGACGCACCACAGGAAGCCGTTGACCCGCGCCTAACGCCCTCGAGCGAGATGTGGAAGAGCCCCACCACTAGTGCAGAACCGGGCTATAGCACCGGTTCGTAAGGGCCTTTAGTGCTGGTTCTGTAACCGGCACTAAAGGGTGGGGACTAAAGGTCCCCCTTTAGTACCGGTTCTCCACGAACTGCCGCTAAAGGGCCACCACGTGGCACAAGCCTGCGCCGGGGGCGGGGAGCCCTTTAGTACCGGTTGGTAACATCAACCGGTACTAAAAGGTTTGGGGGGTTTTGGGTTCAGGGTTTCTTTTTCCTTTAATTTTGTGTTTTTCATTTAATTCTTTTTCGTTTGCTGGTATTTTACGATACTACATATTGTACACGTTATGCATATATATATATATATAAATAGAATTTCTCGTAGAACCGATCATATATATATATATATATATATATATATATATATATATATATATATATATATATATATATATATATCATCGAATGTCTCACACCACCATTCACACATACACATGTACGTATATATATACAATTTGGTATATACAATTTCTCCTACATGAAGGCATTACTGCAGTAGCGGGTAATGGAATTCTCCTGTGGGATCTATGACCTGGTCGAGCAAAAATCCCGCTATTTCCTCTGCAATTGCTCGTATGCGATCCATTGGTAGGAGCTTCTCCCCCACCTCATTGAACTGTTAAGAAGGAGATCAATATGCATGTATTAGTTGTGTGACTAGATATCGATAATGATGTAAAAATTGTGTATAGTGTTCTGGCAAACGTACCCATAGCTGTCTATCGGATGTGCTCCTTTCGGACGTCATCATGCGAATGTTCTCGCAAACGTAGTATGCACATAAATCATTCCCCGGCTCCTGCTTCATGGTCTGTACGAGAATAGAGTTCAATCAGATAATAATTAATCATGCATGATAATTAATGGTATTGAAACTAGAATTAAAGAGATTGGTAGCTAGCTAGTACTACTTAATTAATTACCGTGGGTCGACCAATACAGATTTTCTCTGAACGGGCCTGGAACGTCTTTGATGAACTTTTGCCAAGCCTTGCCGGCCCGCCGGCAAAGAAAATGAATAAAGGAGTTATTAATCAGTTGATATCAGGACATATATATAATGATTGAAATTACCTGTTGACTATCCCCTTCACGATTGAGTACTCTTTAGGTTTTTTAAGCAGTGAGTCCAGTACTTCAACTTTTCCTTCTTCAACTTGAATGTCTAACAAGATCCTGTGGTACCTGCATGCGCATACGTTTGCATGTATAAATTAAGCGGGCATGTGCATAACACTCATCAACTAACCCTAAACCCTATACACTTATTAACATCTAGCTAGTAAGCAAAAACAGAATTTGTAGTACAAGACAGTGTGACTCACTGGAAGTTGTAAGGAAGTAGTATATCTGCATTGGTATTGAGGCGCTTCAAGAACTCTAGCATTTTTCTCTCTACTTCTTGTTTATATATTCATATGACCATGTCTCTTCATTAATGGTATTTGGGTCAATGAACCCAATGCCATAGCGTCCAGCTTTTCTCATTTCAGACATCTTCATCCTGCATAATACCACAGAAAAGAATATAGTGAGGATAATTACAGGTAATGATCGACGAGAGCACTACAGCTAGCTTGAGACTTAAATTACAGAAAGAAATCACTTACAAACAATAACAACTGACGATAGATTTGTCGAGTGCGTCATAATTGAATAACTGAAACAGTTTTGTATACTCAATAGACAGAGCTGTCTCATGGAAGTAATCCTCTTCCTTGACTTTCACCATGAGGTACTCTCAATTGTGGGCCTTGCAAATTTCCGTGTACCATTGATGCAATTCATACATTCTCGTTGGGAGGTTCTCGACCTCCTCAGGCTTGACCAAAGGTTCGCCGCGGACATATTTCTGTTTTATGTCCTCCTCTCTAAGCGGAGACATGGGCTCGATCTCGAGGAGTTGCCCAACAGTGATACCGAGCATTTCAGCCTGCCTTCTATGCTCGTCGGTTATTACCAGTTGACCGGCGCTGGTACTCTCATGTGTTGGTACAACAAGCAGGGGGATCGATTGCGCCGCCTGTTCTCCGAGCTGGGGAACGGTTTTCCCGCATTTTTTTCCAGCTGCTTGGCTCGAGCTCGAGCTCGACTCCTTCTGTAGTTGTGCTTGATGTGCCTTCCTGATTTGGCGCTCATAGTCTGAGTCAACAGGCTTGGGAGCTAGTTTTCTTGCCATATGAATAAAGTGGTCAACGACATTCTCAGGCACTTTCTCCTTTGGCAGTGGTACCGGTTTCGGTCCAAAATGGGCGTCCACTTGGGCCTTCACTATGGCTGTGTTTTGCTCCCCGGTCATGTCGTAAGCCTCTGAGGAAGAGGAGCGAGGCTTGGACCATATTGAAATCACTTGCCTCCGCCTGTACCTCCTGTACTACCTCGACTTATACCGCTATGCACCATAGCTGCGGCAGCTCTCTTCCGTGATTGCTGAGGCGGCAGAGACGGCTGACGTGGCTGAGTTGGAGCAGGAGGAGTGGCCAGACACGGTGTAGGACTTGAAGAAGAAGGAGTGGCCTGACGCTGTGCCGGACTTGAAGCAGGAGGAGTGGCCTGACGCTGTGCCGGACTTGGAGGAGGAGGAGTGGCCTGACGCGTTGGTGGACTTGGAGGAGCGGGAGTCTGCTGACGCGGTGGCGGACTTCGAGGAGGAGTCGGCTGACGCGGTGTCGGTGGCCTTCGAAAGACGATGCAATCCTTTCTCCATAGGATGATACGATGTTTGGCCTCTCCCAGTGTGTGCTCCTCGTCACCTCCAGGAATGTCAAGCTCTAGCCCCGAATATTGGTCCACCACCTCATCAACCACGACACGAGCATAGCCGGCTAGAATCAGGTTGCAATGGAGGTTGCTTCGGGGGGATTTGTATAAGCAATGGCGTCCGCCACCTTCATGGATATGTTCTTCATTTTGAGGTGTAGCTCACAGTTAGTGTTCTCCATGATGTCATCCACAGGGTATCTATCTAGCAGTGCGTCGCCTGGGGCAGAACCCATGCTGCTTCTCGGCATGGATGGGACAGTGCTATCCAATGCTGGATCATCCGCTAGCTGCTGCCGCTGCTGAGACCCCCTTTCCTGGCTAAGTGATTCGATCTGCTGCTGCTGCTGCTGGAATTTGAGTGCCAAGTCCGCGTGCGCTGATTCTAGGCCTTGAAGGCGTTCTGCTTCCTGCTTCCTCTGCTCCTCCTCCAGCTTCTTCCTTCTCGCACGGCTTCTGTAGTCGGCGTTCCAGTCTGAAAAGCCCTCATACCACGGAACAACGCCCTTGCCTCGTGTTCTTCCCGGGTGTTCAGGATTTCCCAGGGCGCGCGTAAGCTCGTCGTTCTCTCTGTTGGGCGTGAACACCCCCTTTCGAGCATCTTCTATTGCATCAAGTAACTTATCTTCGGGTCCTTTAAGACATGCCTTCTTCGAAACCTGGCCTGTCTTCGGGTCCAACGCCCCCCATGCGCATAGAACCAAGTTTTGCACCTGGGGGGCCAGCTCTTAGTAACTGGAGTGACCTCTGCATCCAGCATCTCTTGCTCAGACTTGTCCCACTTAGGCATTGCCACCGCGTAGCCACCTGGCCCCAGCCTATGGAACTGCTCCTTTCTTGCGGCATTGGCCTTGTTTTTTCTCGACCGTTCCTTAGATAATTCTGATTCCTTGAATTTCACGAAAGCGGGCCAGTGTTCTCTTTGCTTCTCTAGTGTTCCCTTGAATTATGGAGTCTTCTTTCCTCCTTTGACGTAGTTCTCCCATACAGTTTTCTTGTGGGTGTGGAATGCAATTGCCATCTTCCTAAGAGCAGCGTCCTTGACTTTCTGCACATCTGCATCCGTGAAATGATCTGGTAGGGTGAAATGTTCCATGAGTTTTTCCCAAAGCAGAGATTTTTCTCTGTCGTCGACAAAAGTAAGATCTGGACGTTTCTTTGCTGGCTCTTTCCATTCTTGAAGGGAGATCGGGAGTTGGTCCTTCACAAGAACTCTGCACTGACGAACGAACTTGTTCGCAATGTTCTTAGGCGCTAGTGGTTCACCATCAGTTCTGATGGCATCAATGTTGTACTTTACGCCCTCCTTCAACTTTTTGCCCGGGCCTCGCACTGTCCTGCTGCCTGTAGAAGCAGATTTGCTCAATTCGGAGGGCTGAAAGAAGAAAGATCAATTCATTAATATATCTTCAAATCATTAAAAACATGTGATGATCACCAGATGCCTACTTATATAAATATACCTCGCCGGTTTCTGTTATTTCAAGATCAACATTTTCGGCGTCATCATAATCATAGTTCATGGCTTCATCAATTCGGTCGTCGTGGTCGAATATCATATCATCACCCTCCCCGGTATTGTTCAAATATTGGGAGTCGTCATCTTCTTCATTCTGATCATCTAGCCCGCGAGGGGAGCGTATGATCTCGAACAGGGCCTCTTCTCCCTCTCTGCCGGTATTGTCCGCCATAGCTTTTATTTAAGTAATCCAGAAGAAATATAAAACTATTTAGTATTCAAATTACAATGCATGCATGCAATCAATAAGTAAAAACTGAATCATAGTACATAATCTCGAATACATCGTCTCGAATAATATATATAATCTCGAATACATCATCTCGAATATTATATATCGAATACATCACTAGCTAGCTAATAAATATCAAATACTACAGAAGAATCTAGGCCACTCGCGGTTCCTGAGGCGCGGGCGGTGGACACCCAAAGAGAAGGAGCCATCACAGGATCATAGCTCCGATCATCTCCCCAAAGAACCTGCCAGGTATTGGAGAACCTGACGTCCATAGCATCCATGTAGCGACGGACGTGCTCGTGCTCCTCCCTGACACAGCGACGCACCACCTTCGGCGGGGCCGGCTCCCTCTGCACCGAACGTGGCCCACGCGAACGCCACCAAAGGAGCTCAGGGTCGACGACGGGACCCGGGGCCGGGTTCCTCACCGAGCGGCGAGCCCCTGAAGGTAGCACCTCCCAGTGCCACCTCGGTGGAGCCTAATCCCGGACATGGGTCCTCTGAAGCAGGACATCGTCGCGAACGGGTCGACGGCGAGGATGCCGGCCGGGCATAGTCGAGAACAAATACTATATGCAAACGTAACATTTTTTAAATGGTTGGATTGTGATTTCTTATATATATCTAGCTAGCTAATTCATCTAATATTTTGATAAAAGTATAAAAACCTAATTCATCTAACATTAGTTAATATATCTAATTCATCGAACTAAAAGTATAAAAAAAATTCATCTAACATTAATATATCTAGCTAATTTCATCTAACATTTGACATTAATCTAATTAATTAATTCATCTAAAACCTTTGACATTTTACACTTGACATTAATCTAATCTAATTAATTAATTCATCTCTAAAACCTTTATATATAAAAAATAGAAAAACAGAAAAAACTAAAAACTAAAAACTAAAAACAGAAAACACATCTAAGTGTGTGTGTGTGTGTGTGCGCGCGCATGCGGCCGGGCTTGGGGGTGGCGGCCATATGCATGGCGGTTGGGGTTCTTACAGCGGGGCGATGGGCCGGGGCGCGGCGAGGCGATGGGGGTGTCGGTGTCAAAACCGGCGGATCTCGGGTAGGGGGTCCCGAACTGTGCGTCTAAGGTCGATGGTAAGAGGAGGCAGGGGACACGATGTTTACCCAGGTTCGGGCCCTCTCTATGGAGGTAATACCCTACTTCCTGCTTGATTGATCTTGATGAATATGGGTATTACGAGAGTTGATCTACCTCGAGATCGTAATGGCTAAAACACTAAAAGTCTAGCGTGTATGACTATGATTATGATTGCCTCTACGAACTAAGACCTCCGGTTTATATAGACACCGGAGGGGACTAGGGTTGTACAAATTCGGTTACAGAGAAAGGAATCTTCATATCAGGGCACCAAGCTTGCCTTCCACGCCAAGGAGAGTCCCATCCGGACACGGGATAGAGTCTTCGGTCTTGTATCTTCACAGCCCATCAGTCCGTCCCACGTACCATAGTCCGGACACCAGAGGACCCCTTAATCCAGGACTCCCTCAGTAGCCCCTAAACTAGGCTTCAATGACGAGGTGTCCGGCGCGCTGATTGTCTTCGGCATTGCAAGGCGGGTTCCTTTTCCGAATACTCCAAAATAGTCTTTGAACACAAGAATCGTGTCCGTCTCTGCAAAACAAATCCCATACACAACCGCAGAGAGTATAATATTTCACGTGTCCAATCTGCTGACAACTTTTTGTAGTTTGATATCACGTCACCACCCGGTTATTATTTTGAACCGTTTTTAGCCTGTCGCTCCATGTTTCGAGACGCGGTTTTATTGGCACGTCTTGTCGAAGCAGAGATCGTGTCCCCTTATTGCGGGATTCTCATCAATACAGGCGTGGGTATCCCAACCGTTCTGTTGGCATGATTCCTTAGGAATAGGCAAGTTTTAAGGCTTAGGAGGAGGCGTTCGATATTCATCGCCTTTATAAAGGGGCTAAGACCCGTCTTTCTCCTCTACGCCAACCCTTTCCTCAACCTCTCCAACCTCGAGTTCCAGCACCCAAGGTTCAATTTAATTGCTTCGAGCTTCCCAGTCACGTCCGGTGGGTGGCTTCCTCTGTCACAGAGGAGGATATTGCGAAGCTCCGGGCGGCAAGATACCTGACCGCGGAAATCCCCCACAGGCTTCCTGCTCAAGGGCAGGTTATTCCTACTCCCAGATCCGGCGAGAGGGTCGTATTCATCTCCCACTTCCTCCGAGGGCTAGGGTTCGCTCTTCACCCCTTTGCTCGAGGGCTCATGTTCTATTACGGGCTAGATTTTCACGATCTAGCTCCGGACTCCTTTCTTCATGTCTCGGCGTTCATCATCATGTGCGAGGCCTTCCTTTGTATTCCCCCACACTTCGACTTGTGGCTCAAGACCTTTAATGTGAATCCGAAGGTAGTTGATGGGAAACAAGCGGAGTGCGGTGGTGCTACAGTGAGCAAACTCACCAATACTTCTGGGCCAAAAGGCTCCTTCACAAAAACTTCCAACCTATGGCAGCGGCAGTGGTTTTACATCACTGAACACCGTGGTACCAAGTGGGCAGCTACACCTGCGTTCTGATCCGACCCTCCGTTACGGCTTGCATCATGGATTAATAAGGGGCTGGACTGGGGATCAATTGATGAAGTGCAGACGCTGCAAAGCCGTATCCGGAGCCTCATTGAAAAGGACACCAGTCTTATCAATGTAATCCAAGTAATGCTAGTTCGCCGGGTCCTACCATGCCAGCGATGGCCTCTCCGCATGTGGGAGTTCAATCCCGAAGGACCACGAACCCTTCAGCACTTCCTCGGCACGACACACAGAGGAATGTGGAAATTATTCTTCGGGACACGAAAACAGTGGCCGGATACTATAGAGGACATCGGCCTTGACTGCAACCATATGGATACCTCGGTAAGCACTCGACTCTTGAACACAGTTTAGTTAAATATCTCGTAACAATATACTGAGAAAACCATATTCGGCCAGGGCTGGATAAAGAAGGTGGAGAGAATTAGGTGTTCGGCCCTTCTTCCCGAAGACTCAGCTGATCCGTTGTTAACAAGGATGCTGGCTCCGGCACCATATCAAGTGCCAGTGAAGGAAGACAAGGCGGAGAGCAATAAGGCCAAGGGTGGCCCCCATCCTAGAGGTGCGCCAGACACCTTGTCCGGGGAGATTGGAACTCCCTCTTCCGAAGACGAAAGGGAAGGAGAAACTGACATCCCTTCTCCCCATGGGAAGAAGAGGACCGCCTCCGAAGACTTGAAGATGAAGGCTTCTAAGCGAGGGAAGATATCCCTGTCAGGTGGTTCTGGTTCGGGAGGTGACGTTGTCACGCAGTTCCCCCGTAAGGACAAGCCCTTAGCCGAATCGTAAGTGAACAAGGGTGTCTTAAACATATCTCGTTCTTTCCTAGTTGCAAGGGTGATATTTTAAAATATATGTTTGCAGTCCGGCATGCAACTTTCCTCAACAGTCCTGTCGGATCTCGGGTTCCGGCAAAACCCTTAAGGTTTGAACTCTGGGGTGCGCGCAAAGATCTTCCCCTCACAGATCACACCCTCTCACGCTCCACGATCTCTAGGCTAGCTCGACGAACTCGCAACACAAGGGACACAAGATTTATACTGGTTCGGGCCACCGTTGTGGTGTAATACCCTACTCCAGTGTGTGGTGGTGGATTGCCTCTTGGGCTGAGGATGAACAGTACAAGGGGAAGAACAGCCTCCTGAGGAGAGGTGTTCTTATGCTTGGCGAACTTGGGTGGGTGTGAGGATGATCGGAATTCGTCCCCTCCTATGGTGGTGGCTAGTTCTATTTACAGAGGCCCTGGTCCTCTTCCCAAATATCTAGCGGGAAGGGATCCCACAATGGCCAATTTGAAAGGGGACAGCTAGTACATCTTATCTTGACAAAAGTAGTCTTCGCCTGCCAAAGGCTCTGATGGTGACGCCGTCTTGGGCTCCACGGTGACCTCCGTCCTGCTGGTCTTGGTCTTGTTGCACCGATAGGGAAACCTTTGCTTGACGCCTCGGTACTCCTTGCCTGTGCTTGCCTCCTTAGCACCAAAGAGGAAACAAGGACACTGTGTGTGCTGGCGCCCGCCTGGTCTCGATCGTCATGGCTCACGTCATGAGAACCTCGCGAGGTTTGCCCTGCCTTGATCTCTCCGCCCCTCGCGAGCCAGCCTAGTGAGGTCGCTCCCGAGAAGGTCTTGTGTCGTCCGCCTCGCGAGGCTTGGCCCCTCACGAGGGTCTTGAAAGCTTGTTGGTGAAGATGGGCCGTACGGGCCCTCTCGTAGAGCCACGCCGTGGGCCGCAGGCATGCAAGTCTGGGGACCCCCGTTCCCAGAACGCCGACAGCAGCCCCCGGGCCCAAGGCGCGCTCGGACTTGGGTTCAAGGCGAAGCCAAAGGGCAAGTGCGGAGCGCTGTGGGCCCCAATAGCCCGCGGCCTTGGTCTACGCATGGCGGTTGATTGGACGTGGGCGTCTCCACTTCCCCACGCTGCCTTGATACCCGCCTGGCTAGACGGCCACCGCAGTCTACATGGTTTCCTTCCCCTAGTTTCGACGCGCTCCCCCAATTCTTCCGCTTCCCCGAAGCTCACCTCCTTGCCCTAATCCGATCTGAGCTCATCTCTCCCATCGCCATGGCGCCGGATCAGATGGAGAAAGGGAAGGAGCCCCTGTCCTCTGCGAACTTCATCTGGCCATTGAGCCCGCCGTTGGCAGGTCGCTGGTGCTCAACCAAGAAGCCATGGACAAGGTGTGCCCCATGCTCGCCTCCAGCTTCAATGAGTGGGGGAAAATGGTGGCCTGGCCTGCATCTCGAGCTCGCGTTGATAGGACGGCCACCGAGGTCCCATTCTTCATCGACGCCCTTTGGTCCGGCCTGGTTCCTCCTTTTTCTGCATTCTTCAACGCAGTGCTTGCCCCTTACCAGATCGACATGCTGCACCTCGATCCTCAATCCGTGACCCTTCTCGCCGTCTTTGCCTTTGTTTGTGAGGCCATGGTGGGCATTGCTTTTTCCGTGGCACTTCTCTGCCACTTTTTCTCGTTGCACCCTACTGATCCCCAACAGACCTCGGGATGCCTGAGCTTCTAGGCCGTGGCAGCGACGGCCAGCGCGGGGATTGATTTTGAGCTTCCTCCATCCATGAGAGAGTTTCGGACGCGGTGGGTATTTGTCGATGTCGGAGTGTGCAGCCCCCTGCTCTCTTCTCCGTCGGCGCCCGCCATTCCCAACTCCGGTTGGTGCCACCAGAGGTCCTTGCCTTGTCCCTCTCTGGCTCAGGTTGAAGAGGCTGAAGGACCGCGGCGTGACTGTGCCTATGGTGGTGCGGGAGTTCGTCCGGCGCCGCGTCGCTCCACTTCAGCGGCACTCTCGACCGATGTGGGCCTTGCTCAGCAGCAACGACCACATAAGACTTCAGGAATCCGGGCTCCCCCTTGGGGCGCGATGAACGGTGCTCGAGGTCCTGACAGGCGTCCCGTTGCCTGACAACTTGCCAGGGAAGAGTTGTCTTCTGTACCGCTGCTTGAACAAGGTGCCATTCGTGGAGCACATGCCTTCCTTCGATGAGTGGGGGCTGCACCCAGTCGGCCTTGTGGGGCCCCGTGAGAACCCCATCATCGTGGTCCCTCTCCTTGCCGCCAGCCCCGATCTTGCCCCAAGAGTGGACGCTGGTGGGAAGCACTGTCTGAGGCCGGGGGCACTGGTGCAGATGCGTCGCCGCCTGAGGCTTCCGAGGCATCATCCACGGGAACCCGTGATTCCCACGCCGGGGCGGCAGCTGTAGGGGTGACGCAGCCCGCTGCTCCTGAGGTCGGAGCTCCCGAGGCATCAGCAGGTCGTCGCGAGGCGGAGCCCGACAATTCTCCCCAGCTTGGCGCTCCTGAGGCCTCCTGGGGCGCTTCCCCAGTTGCTACTCGGGATGGTCACCACGTACAACGCTTCGGCCGGCTCCGTGTGGACTTTGAGGAGCTCCGCAACAGGAAGGGATCCCCAAGCTGTAGCAGCGGCGTCTTCAGACCGTTGAAGCGGAGGAAGTATATCGCCATCGATGAGCGAGTACCTTATCTCTGTCATCCCTTGCGCGCCGCTTCCCTTTCTGACGGTTGGTTCCCCAGGATCCCTTCCGCCAAGGCCGCGAAATCTCCTGAGAAGCAACCTCCTCTCGCTTTGCTTCCTTCGCTAGGTTCAAGCGCCACGAGCCCGCACGCTGCCCCCGGAGTGGGACCAGCCCGGGTAGCCAGCCCGCTTGCCGGGTGCCTTGAGCTCATGCCTACGCTGCCGTCTCTTGGCGGCCTTGTTTGGGGTGTGACCAGTGTGCCAAGGGCCCCTTCCCTGATCATGTATGGCTGCTGGTTGGCTTCGGTCCTGGGGTCCTCTTCAGGTGGCGGGTCTCTGTTTGCTCAGGCCTCTCGTGAGGCCTGGCCAGCAACCAGGTGGGCGCCAGCCCCCAGCCCCTTACTGGGAGGGGGTGAGCCGCTTTGGGCCTCCTTTGCGGCCCTCGCAGCGGAGGACGGAGTCAGCAGCGTGCTGAAGTCTGCGCAAGGGAAGAGCGTCGTCCACCACGAGCTCTTTCAGGAGGCGATGGGCGCGATGAATCGGCTTGGTGAAGAGCTCGTGGATGTGGACGCACGCCTTGTGGCCGAGGGTCTTCGGCTGGCGGAGGAGCGGCATAAGCTGAAGGTGGCTATCAACCTCGGGCGCCACCAGCGCGAGCTTGATAATGCGAAGGCCGAGGCTTCTCTCGTAGCCTCGTGTGAGGCCTGCTCTCGAGCTCAGGAAGAGGCCCGGGAAGCCGACCGCCGTCGCGAGGTTGCGGAGAAGCCTGGAGCGCCTCCTTGGAGCAGCAAGTGGAGGCGCGCAGGGCCGCCCTTGCGTCGTTAAGGGGGACGCCCACCGAAGAGGAAGAGATCCGGAGACGCGAGGAGGCGTTGGCGCTGGAAGCCGTGGAGCGTAGCCTTGAGCTTGAGCGACTAGAGATGAGGGAGCGTCAAGTTGCCCAAGTGGAGGACGCCATTGGCGCGCGCGAGGCCAGAGCCCAGGAGGAGGTCGATCGCCGGGTGGCCGAGGCTCGCGCGGATCTCGAAGGTAGGTATGACCTGAAGCTGGAGTTCGTAGCGGCCGAAGCTGCGGGCAGGACCACTGCCCTCAAGTCTAGGCTGACTGAGGTGGAACGGCGCGAGGAGGCCACCGCAGTTGCCCTGGCCTCGGCGCAGCCTGAGCTGGCCTCAGCCCGCGCCGAGCTGCTTCCTCTCCAGCAGCGGGTTGCCAACACCGAGTCCATCGCGCAACAGAACAGGGAGGAAGTGCTTCAACGGCGAACGCTGGAGCACGTGCACGCCCCTATGCTGGAAGGCCTCAGGAACAGGGCCAACGTGGCGTTGGGCCATATCTGTGATGAGAATGCTCCTCATCCCCACGCGAACGACTACGCCAGTCACCTCCGCTTCTTCTCCGAGGTGGTGACGCGCCTGGAGAACCATTCCGAGAGAGCTCACCGGCTTGTTGAAGAGAGGAGCCGCAGCCTGCTCGGGCGCGCGTTCTGCCGCGTCTTCAGCCATCTCCAGAACACTTACCCCAACTTTGATTTTGACGCCGCCATCGCTCCAGTTCCGGAGGCCATTCGGGGTGACCTGGCACGGTGGGTGGAGGACAAGGTGGACACGCTGGTCAGGGCCTTTTCTTCTGAAGACGACACGGTGGTGGTCACGGCGGATGAAGGCGATGTGGTTAACGATGGTGACGGTGGCGCTGGTGAAGGTGATGGTGAGGCTAGCGACGATGACAGCGACGCCAGCGGCGCGCCCGAGGGCGACCTAGGGGGCGCGGCGAGCGAGTTGTCCGACTGATCCCGTGTTCCCCTGCTATTTATCCTGCACACAAAGCTCGGGCGCGGCCCCAGAGGTTGTAAGAGCATTTTGGGAGGGGGAGCCCCTCATGTAAACAGGTCATTGTCCCTATTTTTGAGCTAAGCCGAACACGTGCCTTCGTATGCTCACGAGTCCCGTGGAGAGTTCGTTGTTGTAATTTACCTTGACCTGGGCAGGTTCGAACTGACTCATCAGGTTGTGAGTCCCTGAGAAGTTCCTGAGGCGCCTGTCGATCCGCCCGAAAGGGTCTCGCGAGGAGCAGGCGCCAGTCGTGGTAGGGCATGCGCGTGGCGCGTGTGTGCCGTGTCCAGCCCCGCTCGCGAGGGGCCCGTGAGGGGAAAGCAATAGGCGCGAACGCCGAATTAAGGCAAGAACCAGATAGCAAGAAATCGCTTGAACGAGAAAAGGCACCCCCGCACGCATCAACGAAAATTAGACTTCAACTTAAATCCAAATCCATAAGGTAAGGCTACAGAAAAAAGATCCAAAGCAAATGGCCGCGTCCGGCGCCTAGTCTAGTCTTCTTGTCTTCTCACCAGCGCGGAGCTAAGTGCTGCCACTAAGACATGGGAGGGAGCCCCCGAGGCCCGAGGGCGGCACTCCTGAGGCTCCGGGGCGTGTACAGCCCCACTCATTATTACGTGAGAGTGTCACGAGCGGAGACCTTCACAGGCGTGAGCCTTACTTCATATCGCCAGACGAGGGCCCTGCCTTGAGCCACCCTCTACCACCGTTGGGACGACCAGCAACCAGGACGTCACCAAAGGGGGCAAAGGGGACGCCAGCGGCCCCCTCGGTGACCACGGGTCCTCTGCCGGGGGAGGGCTCGCCGACGCCTCCCCGGCAGAGGGCCTACCTCCGGGTAACGCCTTGCTCCGTCCGGCGCAGGGAGGGGCCTTGCTCCTGGCTCCTCCCGCGCAGCCCCCAGTGGGTCTTTCCTGGTGGGGCGGATATCGCCGTGCCGGAACCATCGCCTGGTGCTGTGACCTGATTCACTTGCGACTCATGGTTAGCGTAAGCTTGCCCTTGAGAGATTAGTGGTATCCTGTATCTGTTGTTGACGGAGCGGTCGGTGGGGCTCTCTGGCGGCTCCTAGAAGGCCTCAGCTCCTAACGCCTCCTCCTCCCAACCTGGTCCGAGGAACGAGCCGGGGTCGTCCTCCGGCGTGTACTCCTGGTCCATCATGCGGGGCACGTAGGCCTCCGAGGCCGCTGCCCTGAAGACCTCGCCGAAGTTCCCCACGCTCCATGTCGCCCGACCCGTCACGCTGTCCTGAGGATGGTAGGGCAGTGCTCCGATGGGGCCGTGTGCGGCAACGCTCGTGCCCGCACCCATCTGGGGTGGTGCGGCGCGACGGGGCGCCCTCCTCCATGGATTGCGTTGATGTCGACGAGGCCCATGGGCGCACGCGGGCGTGGCGAGGCCCGCCGTGGGATCCGGCGCTGCTTGAGGCGTGAGCTGGTAGCAGAAGGGCGGCGCTCCCGTGGCCGCTGCGTCCAATAGCTCAGCGACGCGTTCCACCAGCGCACCCCGACTGCTCTCCATCAGTCGGCACCACAGCAGCTCCCGTGCCACCGTGAGTGCAGCCCGCATGTTTGCCTGCTCACGCCGGGTGTGTGGCGCCGTTGCCGCGGCGTGGCTCGCGGCCCTTGCAGCAGCTCGCACCTATCGTGGAGTAAGGGTGGACGGTGCCTGGCCACGCCGCCTGCGCCCGACAGCGTTAGGTGGGGCTCGTGCCGCCTGGAGCGCAGGGTTGGGGTTTTCTTGGGCAGGCGGCGCCGCCCGGGCAGGCCAGGCTGCCCAGCGGTCGGTGTCGGTCCTTGGGTCACCGGACATCGGAACCACGTGCGTTGGTGGATCAACCGGCGGGGAAGAGGCTCCGGCGCACCCCTACCTGCCGCGCCAAATATCGGATCTTGGGTTCCGGCAAAACCCTTAAGGTTCAAACTCTGGGGTGCGCGTGAAGATCTTCCCCTCACAGATCACGCCCTCTCACGCTCCACGATCTCTAGGCTAGCTCGACGAACTCGCAACACAAGGGACACAAGATTTATACTGGTTCAGGCCACCGTTGTGGTGTAATACCCTACTCCAGTGTGTGGTGGTGGATTGCCTCTTGGGCTGAGGATGAATAGTACAAGGGGAAGAGCAGCCTCCTGAGGAGAGGTGTTCTTGTGCTTGGCGAACTTGTGTGGGTGTGAGGATGATCGGAATTCCTCCCCTCCTATGGTGGTGGCTAGTCCTATTTATAGAGGCCCCGGTCCTCTTCCCAAATATCGAGCGGGAAGGGATCCCACAACGGCCAATTTGAAAGGTGACAGCTAGTACAGCTTATCCTGACAAAAGTAGTTTTCGCCTGCCAAAGGCTCTGATGGTGACGCCGTCTTGGGCTCCACCGTGACCTTCGTCCTGCCGTCCTGCTGGTCTTGGTCTTGTTGCACCGATAGGGAAACCTTTGTTCGACACCTCGGTACTCCTCGCCTGCGCTTGCCTCCTTAGCACCAAAGAGGAAACAAGGACACTGTGCACGCTGGCGCCCGCCTGGTCTCGATCGTCATGGCTCACGTCACGAGAACCTCACGAGGTTTGCCCTGCCTTGATCTCTCCGCCCCTCTCGAGCCAGCCTGGTGAGGCCGCTCCCGAGAAGGTCTTGTGTCGTCCGCCTCGCGAGGCTTGTCCCCTCGCGAGGGTCTTGAAAGCTTGTTGGTGAAGATGGGCCGTACGGGCCTGCTCGCAGAGCCACGTCGTGGGCCGCAGGCAGGCAAGTCTGGGGACCCCCGTTCCCAGAACACCGGCAAGTCCTCTCCTCGGGGGATCTTCTTCTGGAGATGATGGAAAGCGAGACGCCTCCACAGACTTCCCCTCCCAATAGGGCTGACGACTCCGAGGTGTTGTCCCGGAGGATCTCTCCCGATCAACAATTGGTGCGAGGGACAATGAAGACTAGGCCCGAAGGTGACACTTCGGCCGTCCAGGGTCCGGGGTGTGCGGCCCCTACGGGGACCAACAATAAAGGCCCCGGACTATCCGATTTACAGCTAGAGATGACTCTAAGGTCGAGTAAACATACTCCTTTGAAGGGAGTCCGTACCCCTACAGCTGCTTCCAGAGATCCGGAGGCGCCGGATACATGGATGGACATGTTGCGACATGCGCCCGTCTTAGAGGAACATCGTACCTTGATGGGTACAGTGGTTGAGAGGATTCTGTCCGCGAAAAGCGGATTGAATGAAGCCTTTACGGGCCTGCTAAGAGGCTTCGAGGTACGTAATGTAATATTTTCAATTATGCTATAAACGCAAAATGCGCCTGTGTATAGATAGTAGCCCCTGAGACTCTGGTTGGCATCCAAAAGGGGGGCGATCCGAGGATCAAGAAAGATATGCCCAGGAAATAATTTGATTAATTGGAACACATGCTGTTACATCCCTGGCGACTGCCCAAGCTACATAGGTTGCAGATCTGAAGCAGAAACTTGATGTGGCGGATGATGACATCATGCTTATTAACAGGCAGGTCGATGAGGTGCAAGGTATGTCTTTGGGGCAGTAAGTTTATGCAAGTACTATATTATGAGCATGACGTTGAGAATTGTATACTAAGATATGCATAACTGTAGATAGTGCCGCCGTAGTTGAGACCCTTCGGGCTGAGCTTTCTCGGGCCAAGGAGTAAGCCAGGATGAGTAATGCGACTGCCGAGAAGGCAGCTGCTGAGTTAAAGGCCGAACAGACTGCTCGGCGTCAGTGTGAAGAGAGAATATCTACCATGGCACTCGAGCTTAAGGATGCTACTATCCGATGCGAATTTCTTGAGAAGGATAACAAAGCCAGAATGGCCGATCTCGACAAGGCCTTACAAGAGGCGAGAGCACGGTCCGAGTCTAGAGCGGCTCGGGAGGAGATCCGGCAAGCTGGGGAGATCGCGGCTGGTAAGCCCTTCGTACTACAAACTAAATTCGGTGATCCGAAGTATGCCCCGCTTAATCAAATGTGGAGTTCTCCAGACGCATTTTTGGACTTGCCGAAGAGTGTCTCCGATGCGATGCAGTTTTTCCAGGCGCAGGAAGGACATGCAATGGAAAAGCATTTCTGGTCGCAATTCAGCTTGCCAAAGCGTCCACTGTTGCTGAACGAACAGATGGCCCAGTGGGACGAGATCCACAAGATATCCAAATCTGCTATGAAAGACGTCGTGGTCCGGCTGTGGCCGACTGAGCCAATTCCGAATAGTTATTTCGCTTTGGTGCAGCAACTTGTTGATGCGGTGCCGCGTATCGACGTCGTTAAGAGGTCAATGTGCATTGAAGGTACACGGATGGCCTTTGCCCGCGTCAAGACGTACTGGGCGAAGATGAAAGCCACCGATATTGCAGCGAAAAGTCCACCCAAGGGCAAGGACCATCACACGCCAGAGCATTATTTTGAGGATGTCCTAGAGGGTGCCCGCTTGATAGAGGGTCAGTGCTCGAAGGATATTATGTTCGAGTGAAATGTATAGAAATTGTAAAAACAATGTTATGATATACTAGGGCTATGTTTTTTATACTTTTTCCTGAAAGTTTTTGGTGCCTCCTATGCGGCCGTTTTTTGTATAATCTGAAAGTTTACCAGTCGTCGGCTTCAGCCCCCTCGCATATAATGCGGGGGTGTTCGGAAAAGCACTTGATCACTCTTGACCCAACGTCTTGGTCCATTAAGGAGGTGTCAATGCGGCGAACCAGGCAATCGGACTATAGGGCTTTAACACTTTCACTTAGCCATAGGAGTTTGACGGTGGGTCTACGATATAGCCCCTGGTATGTACGCGGTATCCAAATATGGTGCATTTACATACATGACCAGAAGAACGTTCCTTCGTGTAATACAGAAGGAATCACGAAGATTCCGGTTCGAGTGGTTGACCAGCTCTCGCCGCATCATGACAGCCAGTTTTCGGCTTTCTCTACTAAGGTGCTCATCCGGATAAACCAGGACACAATCGCAGTAGTTCTCCCTCTACTACCTTAGCCGATAGAGCGGAACGTAAGGTAGTAAGCACAGGAGCCGGGCAACCCAACTATTGACCAAAGACATGATTCGGAGCTGATGCATATAAGGCCAAACTCGTGACGCCGAAGTGTGCTATAAAGCTGTTAGGACTTGTCGGCAACTCATATGTTGCCGTATCGAGCCCCTGGCAATATATGCCGAGGTGCGTGCGTGAAATAATCCACAGAAACAAAATCCAGTTCCTTGAGGAAAGCGAATACTGAATACGGGTTATGTTGACTGGCATCTGAATGATATGTCAAGCGTGATCTTTACAGAATATAACGCTACCACCAAGGCTATTTGACATGCCGGGGGTCGAAAGCTGAGAAAAAGGGCACTTTACAGGTTTGAAATAAAGAGTGCGGTCTACAAAAAGCATTTGGACCTCCTGTCGCACATCTGCGCTGCCTTGCCTTGGTTAAAGGACTTCTCAACAAATATAGTCACATGTGGTAGAAGATAAAAAATGGTTAGAAAAAGGAAAAGACTATGGGAGTGCGGATAGTGTTATAGTTCTGTCCGCATTGTGCCTCCGCCGGTGACCAGGGTATTTTAAGTGCATAATTATATGCGCGGGACAGACTCCACGGCTATATGGGGCGGACAACGGAGGCCGAACTGCTAATCCAGCTCTGAGATTGATCGGTCCTGTCTAATGGAGACCGGCGGCTTGATGGCCGACGAAATGTGCGCCTTGATAAGGCCGCTTTGTACTTTGGCCGCAGTAGCCGCAGTATGCTCCTCTGTACGGAGGGAGCATTTCGTACTTCCGTTTATCGTGATGATGCCATGTGTACCGGGCATCGTAAGTTGGAGATAGGCGTAATGTGGGACCGCATTAAAGCGAGCAAAAGCGGTACGCCCAAGTAGTGCATGGCAGCTACTACGGAGCGGAACAATATCGAAGGTGAAGCCTTCGCTTCGAAAGTTGTTCGGCAATCCGAAAACGACTTCCAATGTAATCGAGCCCGTGCAGTGAGCTTCTACGCCGGATATTGTTCCCTTGACGGTAGTTGTGGTGGGCCTGATTCTTGAAGGATCAATGCCCATTTTGCGGACAGTGTCTTGGTAGAGTAGATTAAGGCTACTGCCGCTGTCCATAAGGACTTTCGTGAGATGGAACCCATCGATAATTGGATCGAGGATGAGAGCTGCCAGACCTTCATGACGGATACTGGCTGGGTGGTCCTTGCGATTAAAAGTGATCGGGCGGGCTGCCCTTCTTCTTAATTTTGGGGCTGGCTCTATGGTGCCGGCGTCCCATAGCACGCGCTTGCGGTCCCCTGTAGGGATGTGCGTCACATATACCATGTTGTCTTTACTTCGGGGGGAATTGTTTCTGACCCCTGGTGTTCGGTTGGCGAGTCTCGTTGTCATCGCTGTCACTGGGTGGCCCCTTCACCTTTTGTTCGGCATTGATCTTGCCGACTAGTTTAAAAACCCAACAGCTCCTGTCGGTGTGATTGGCTGGTTTGCTGGGGGTGCCATGAATCTGGCAGGGCCGATCCAGTATCTTGTCTAAATTGGATGGCCCGTCTCTGTTTGCCTTAAATGGCTTTTTCCGTTGACCGGGTTTAGAACCACTGAATCCGGCATTGAACGCCGTGTCTTGCGTTCCTTCATTGTTATTTCAACGCTTGTGTTTATAGCGTTGTGGCTTGCCGTTGCTATCTCGAACTTCGGAAGTACCCGGATCAATGGTGCAGTTGCTTCTACGAGCGAGCCAGCTGTCTTCTCCCGCGCAAAAATGGGTCATCAGAGCGGTAAGGGCAGCCATGGATCTTGGTTTTTCTTGACCAAGGTGGCGGGCGAGCCACTCATCTCGGACGCTATGTTTAAAGGCCGCGAGGGCTTTGGCGTCCGGACAATCGACACTTTGGTTCTTTTTTATTAAGAACCTAGTCCAAAGCTTCCTGGCAGACTCCCCGGGCTGCTGGATGATGTGACTTAGGTCCTCGGCGTCCGGAGGCCGAACATATGTACCTTGGAAGTTATTGCGGAAGGCGTCTTCCAAGTCTTCCTAGCTGCCAGTGGAGTTCTCAGGGAGGTTGTTTAGCCAGTGCCGCGCTGGCCCCTTTAGTTTTAGTGGGAGGTATTTGATGGCGTGGAGGTCATCACCGCGGGCCATGTGGATATGGAGGAGGAAATCTTCAATCCATACCGCGGGGTCTGTTGTTCCATCGTATGATTTGATATTCATGGGTTTAAACCCTTCCGGGATTTCGTGTTCCATTACTTCATCAGTGAAGCAAAGGGGGTGTGCGGCGCCTCTATGTCGGGCCACGTCGCGACGTAGCTCGGACGGAGTTCGTCTGCGGTGTTTGGATGGAGCATGGTTGTGTTTGTCACGTCCGGCTAGATGGCCGTCGATGCGCGTTCGGGCACGTCCCTGTGATCTGTAGATTGATCTGTTCTGACCTGCTCTGTTGTCTAGGTCCCGCCGCAGGTCATATGTATGACCCCGAGCTGTCATGTCTTTGCCCTTTCCGTGAGGTGGTACTAGCTGGTGTTCGGCTTGAGTTGCCGCTTTGTCCCGGCCACGCGGTGGTCGGTCAGCCGCATTACGCGCTGATGGTACGGGTCAGGTGCCTCATCGTCGAATTGAGGTAGCAATTTGCGCTTCGGGTAACTTTTGGTTGGGCGCTCGAGGCCGTATTCCTCGGCTGCTAGGACATCAGTCCATCTATCGTTGATTAGATGTTGATCAGCTTGAAGCTGCTGCTGCTTCTTTTTCAGGCTCTTTGCAGTGGCTATTAGCTGGCACTTAAAGCGCTCCTGCTCGAGAGGTTCTTCAGGTACGATAAAATCCTTGTTGCCGAGGCTCACCTCATCCTCGGAGAGCGGAAGGTAGTTACTGTCCTCCGAGTCTTCGTTCATGGCCTGTACATCAGGGCTAACTCACCCATCTTCCCGTTCGACCAGTTCAGAGGTTGGCTTAACGGGGTCTTCATTGTCTTCGGCATCGTCGAGAGTATTGTTTCTGCCGGTATTGCTGTCTTTTCCGCGGCATGGCTTAGAGCGGCGCCGCTGACGTCGACGCTTCGGCTGTATCTCAGGAGGCCTGTCCTCGACTGGATCTTCCTTGTCATCACCGCTATTCTTTTTGGGTGTATCCACCATGTACACGTCGTACGAAGAGGTGGCCGTCCAGTGTCCAGTGAATGGCGGGTTTTTGGCTTGTTCTTCTCTGGCATCGTCGTCCATACCGTCGATGTCTACGGAGTCATAATCGAGCATGTCGGTTAAGTCCTCGACAGTGTCTATACAGTGGGTGGCGGGTGGGACGTAAAATTTCCTGCTCTCAGCACCTAGTCCGGGCTGGGCATGGTTCGGACATTGCTCCCTTGTAATGACAAGGGATCACATTAAGTCCGAAGCTTCGCTTAAAGGCGAGGTTTGGCCCGAGAGAGGAGAGCCCGTGGAGTACGGCAAGAGGGAAACTCCTTGGCCGAACTCACACGACGCTGGTTTCGAGGGTTCGGAGCCAGTGTCCGGAGAAGGGTCCGGCTCCATAATAGCCGCCGGCGACACCACTTCCTCCGGCTCCTCCACAATGGGCCTAATGGTCGCAGACAGTCCGGCGAGCTCAGAGAGCCCGTCTTCGGACCTGGCGATACGCTTTGGATCTAAGGCCAGAGCGTAAGTAGGAGGCGCGATTCCTTGGAAGATCAAGTCTCCTCGGATATCAGCGACCAAATCCAGATTTCCGAAACTAATCTGGTGACCTGGGGCATAGCTGTCGATCTGCTCTAGATGGCCAATTGAGTTGGCCCGCAGTGCGAAGCCGCCGAATACGACGATATGTCCGGGGAGGAAAACTCCCCCTGGACTGCATTGTTGTAGATGATTGACGGATCCATTAAACCTTTTGGTGATGACGCATCGGAACTCTCAATGAAAGCACCAATGTCGGTGTCAAAACCGGCGGATATCGGTAGGGGGTCCCGAACTATGCGTCTATGATCGATGGTAACAGGAGGCAGGGGACACGATGTTTACCCAGGTTCGGGCCCTCTCTATGGAGGTAATACCCTACTTCCTGCTTGATTGATCTTGATGAATATGGGTATTACATGAGTTGATCTACCTCGAGATCGTAATGGCTAAAACCCTAAAAGTCTAGCCTATATGACTATGATTATGATTGCCTCTACGGACTAAGCCCTCTGGTTTATATAGACACCGGAGGGGACTAGGGTTGTACAAAGTCAGTTACAAAGAAAGGAATCTTCATATCAGGGCGCTAAGCTTGCCTTCCACGCCAAGGAGAGTCCCATCCGGACACGGGAGAGAGTCTTCGGTCTTGTATCTTCACATCCCATCAGTCCAGCCCACGTACCGTAGTCTGGACGCCCGAGGACCCCTTAATCCAGGACTCCCTCAGGGGGCGGCGACGGCGACGGGGCGGCGGCAAGACGGCGACGACGGGCCGGGGCGTCGACGGGGATGGGGGCGGCGGCGACGGGGACATCGACGGCGATGACGCGCGGTGGGGACGGCGATGGGCGACGGTGACGGGCGACGGTGCGGGACAGGGTGACGGCGATGTCGAAGCAGAGAGGAGAAGTGGGAGATGCGAAACTGAATTTTTTTGAAGTGTTGTATATATAGGATTGACCTTTAGTACCGGTTGTAGCCACCAACCGGTACTAAAGGCCTGTTTTGGCTAGGCGGAGCGGCGGGAAGGGCACCTTTAGTACCGGGTGACGGGAAGGGCGGGAAGGACCCGATACTAAAGGTGGTGCGCTGCCAGGCGAGGGGCGCAGAAGTTTAGTCCCACCTCGCTAGCCGAGGGGCGCTCGCACCTGCTTATAAGCCCCGCTGTTGCTGCTGTCTCGAGCTCCTCTCTAAAGCAGGCCTTCTGGGCCTAGCTCTGCTGCGATGCCCTGTTGGGCTTGCTGGGCTAGCGGGCCTGCATCCTGGCCCAACTAGTGGTTGGATTTCTAGTCGTATGCAGGCTGCTGTGGCCTAGTAGGCGGGCTTTTTTTCATTTAGTTTTTTTCTTTTCTGCTTTATTTATTTTTGAGTTGTTTTTTGCTTATTTAGAGTTTCTTTGTGAATATTTTTGTTTAGGTACAAAAAATTACAAACTTTCTGTTAGTGCCGTTAGTTTTCCAATTTGAATAGTTTAAATTTTGAATTATGTGAAATTTGTGTGAATCACTAATTTGTGAATAACTTAACTTTAAAAATAGATTTTTCAGTGATTCTTTTTTCCTAGGTTTAATATTAGTGTGTTTTATCATTATATTCAATTTGGTAATACTTAGGTTATTTAAAAAATGAAATGCGTTTGTAACAGACGAGTTTTCGTCGGAAACCCTGATACTTCGAAAGAGATTGACCATTTTGTACACGAAGTGCATCCAGTTTTTGCCGTAACTCTCTCTACTTTTTTGCACATGCTATGTGGGTGAAATTATGATACCATGCCAACTTTCAACCTTTTCGGAGTTCATTTGAAGTGTTTTTCAATTTCAGGGTCATTTAGCTGAAAAAAATCAGTAAATGCATGAAAGAATTTGTTTGCACATAGAATTTCTTCGCGTTTCAAACGCAAAAACACATAAGTACCCTAACTATTACAAAGATTCCCTCCTGGGTGTGAAACACAGAAGAAAGTGATGACAGTGAAGCCGATCACATCCCAGATCTTTGGGTGTGAAACTTTTTCTTCGCGTGTGTCCCTTTGCGCCGTAACCATGGACAATCTTCATCATTTAACTGAATGCTCGGGTCAATATTCACTGTGAATGGAGCAATTTCATCAAACTTTTCATAATCTTCTGACATGTCTGTCTTGTCATCCACTCCCACGATGTTTCTTTTCCCAGAAAGAACTATGTGGCGCTTTGGCTCATCGTATGATGCATTCGCTTCCTTATCTTTTCTTTTTCTAGGCTTGGTAGACATGCCATTCACATAGAAAACCTGTGCCACATCATTGGCTAGGACGAATGATTCGTCTGCATACGCAAGATTGTTGAGATCCACTATTGTCATTCTGTACTACGGGTCTTCCGTTACCCCGCCTCGTGTCATATTGACCCATTTGCACCGAAACAAAGGGACCTTCAAACCACGTCCATAGTCAAGTTCCCATATGTCCTCTATGTAACCATAATATGTTTCATTTCCCATCTTGGTTGCTGCATCAAAGCGGACACCACTGTTTTGCTTGGTGCTCTTCTTATCTTGGGCGATCGTGTAAAATGTATTGCCATTGATCTCGTACCCTTTCAAAGTCATCATATTCGAAGATGGTAACTGGGACAACAAGTACATGTCATATTCAATAGCGGCGTCATGCATGGCATGTGTCTGCAACCAGCCGGCAAAAGTCCCCGTTTGTTCATGTGTAATCCAGTCGTCAGACTACTCTGGGTGTTTGGAGCGTAGAAAATTCTTGTGTTCGTCCATATACGCAGCCACCAAGGCGGAATTTTGCACAACTGTGTAGTGTGCTTGAGTGAGAGAATGCCCGTCCATACATATTATTTGATCCCCTCCTAGCATGCCTTTTCCATCCAGTCTGCCCTTATGCCGCGATTCAGGAACACCAATCGGCTTAAGGTCAGGAATAAAGTCAATACAAAACTCAATGACCTCCTCATTTTCATGGCCCTTGGAGATGCTTCCTTCTGGCCTAGCACAGTTATGAACATATTTCTTTAAGACTCCCATGAACCACTCAAAGGGGAACATATTGTGTAGAAATACAGGACCCAAAACGTTAATCTCTTCGCATAGGTGAACTAGGACGTGCGTCATGTTGTTGAAGAAGGATGGTGGGAACACCAACTCAAAACTGACAAGACATTGCACCAAATCATTCTCTAACCTTGGTATGATTTTTGGAGCGATTACCTTCTGAGAGATTGCATTGAGGAATGCACATAGCTTCACAATGGCTAATCGAACGTTTTCCGGTAGAAGCCCCCTCAATGCAACCGGAAGAAGTTGCATCATAATCACGTGGCAGTCATGAGACTTTAGGTTCTGGAACTTTTTCTCTGCCATATTTATTATTCCCTTTATATTCAACGAGAAGCCAGACGGTACCTTAATACTGAGCAGGCATTCAAAGAAGATTTCCTTCTCTTCTTTGGTAAGAGCGTAGATGTCATGACCCTGATGTATGCCATCTTTTCCGTGCATATGTTGCTGGTCCTCCCGTGCCTCAGGTGTATCTTTTGTCTTCCCATACACGCCCAAGAAGCCAAGCAGGGTCACGCAAAGATTCTTCGTCACGTGCATCACGTCGTTTGCGGAGCGGACCTCTAGGTCTTTCCAATAGGGCAGGTCCCAAAATATAGATTTCCTGTTCCACATGGGTGCGCGTCCGTCAGTGTCATTCGGAACAGGTTGTCCGCCAAGACCCTTTCCAAAAACTACCTTCAAATCCTTGACCATATCATGTACATCAGCACCAGTACAGTGGCGAGGCTTCGTTCGGTGATCCACCTCACCTTTGAAATGCTTGCCTTTCTTTCTTACGGGATGCCTGCTTGGAAGAAATCGACGATGTCCCAGGTACACATTCTTCCTACAATTATCCAAATATATACTGTCGGTATCATCCAAACAGTGCCTGCATGCGTGGTATCCCTTGTTTGTCTGTCCTGAAAGGTTACTGAGAGCAGGCCCATCATTGATGGTCACGAACAGCAACGCCTTTAGGTCAAATTCTTCCTGTCCGTGCTCATCCCATGCACGTACACCTGTTCCATTCCACAACTGTAAGAGTTCTTCAACTAATGGCCTTAGGTACACATGAATGTCGTTGCCGGGTTGCTTAGGTCCTTGGATGAGCACTTCCGCTTCATGCACAACCAAGGAGGAAGGTTATAATACATAGAGTCACAGGCCATGTGCTATGGTTGCTGCTCTACTCCCCAAAAGGATTAATGCCATCTACTCTTCGACCAAACCATACGTTCCTTGCATCACCTGCAAACTCCTCCCTGTACTTTCTCTCGATTTTTCTCCACCGCGACCCGTCAGCGGGTACTCTCAACTTTCCGTATTTCTTACGGTCTTCTCTGTGCCATCGCATCGCCTTGGCATGCTCTTTGTTTTGGAAGAAACGTTTCAACCGTGGTATTATAGGAGCATACCACATCACCTTGGCAGGAATCTTTTTTCCTGGGGCGCTCGCCCTCGACATCACCAGGGTCATCGCGGCTGATCTTATAGCGCAATGCACCGCATACCGGGCATGCGTTCAAATCCTCATACTCTCCGCGGT
This sequence comes from Triticum aestivum, assembly GCF_018294505.1. Classification (NCBI taxonomy): domain Eukaryota; kingdom Viridiplantae; phylum Streptophyta; class Magnoliopsida; order Poales; family Poaceae; genus Triticum; species Triticum aestivum. The sequence goes on from NC_057814.1 coordinate 535,803,706, forward strand.
AGAGGATGCTGTCATTAGGGCATGCATGTATCTTCTGCACCTTTAACCCTAGAGGTCAGACAACCTTCTTTGCTTTGTACGTACTCTCGGGCAATTCGCTGTCCTTTGGAAGCATATTCTTTATCATTACCAGCAACTTTCCAAATCCCTTGTCAGATACACCATTCTCTGCCTTCCATTGCAGCAATTCCAGTGTGGTGCCCAACTTTTTCTTGTCAGCTTCGCAATTCGGGTACAACAATTTCTTGTGATCCTCTAACATGCGCTGCAACTTCTTCTTCTCCTTTTCACTTGCGCAGTTTCTCTTTGCATCGGCAATGGCCCGACCTAGATCATCAACGGGCTCATATGATGCCTCTTCTTCAGCTTCTTCCCGCATTGCCGGCTCAGCTTCTTCCCCCATTGTCGGCTCACCTTCTCCCCCATTGTTGTATCATCGTATTCAGGGAACCCATGGCCAGGATAGCTGTTGTCGTCCTCTTCTTCTTCATTGTCTTCCATCATAACCCCTCTTTCTCCGTGCTTGGTCCAAACATTATAGTGGGGCATGAAACCGGACTCAAACAGGTGGATGTGAATGGTTCTTGAGTTAGAGTAATTGTGATCATTCTTACAGCCAGCACATGGACAAGGCATAAAACCATCCGCCCGCTTATTTGCCTCAGCCGCAAGTAGAAAAGTATGCACGCCATTAATAAACTCGGGAGAGCATCGGTCATCGTACATCCATTGTCGGCTCATCTTCATTACACAACACCGAAAAGACCAAATTAATACTAGTTCATACATAAAGTTCATACATAAAGTTCATACAACACTTAAATGCAACAAACAAATAACTCTCTAGCTAAAGCATTTAAATGCAACAAGAAATGCGATCAAGATCGCAACTAAGGTAACAATTGATCCAACAACATAATGATACCAAGCCTCACTATTAATGGCATATTTTCTAATCTTTCTAATCTTCAAGCGCATTTTCTCCATCTTGATCTTGTGATCATCGACGACATTGGCAACATGCAACTCCAATTCCATCTTCTCCCCCTCAATTATTTTGAATTTTTCTTTCAAATACTCGTTTTCTCTTTCAACTAAATTTAACCTCTCGACAATAGGGTCGGTTGGAATTTCCGGTTCACATACCTCCTAGATAAAAATATCTATGTCAACTTGATGGGCATAATTTGTCATAAACACGAAATGCAACAAATAGTTTTAGAAGAGAATATACTACATCCGAATCATAACACGGACGAGGGCCAACGGGGACGGATATCAAAACCATGGCACTATGTATAACAAACAACGCACGGGTAAGATAATTATACGAGTAATATAGCCAAATCACACAAACATGAATTTTTTTATATAAAAAAGATAAGAACAAGAGGCTCACCACAAGGTGGTGCCTGCAACGGGACGGTGCGGGCGATCGACGGTGGTTATGACGGAGATTTAGAAGGCACTAAGTAAACCACACCTACATATGCAAACTAAGTGTTATTTTGACCTCAAATTGCATATAAATCAAATACTACCACATATAATTCCTCCCAAATTACTAAAACCCACAAATTAATCACTATATAAACCATTGCAAGAGCTAATCTCGCAATGAGAGATGAAAGGAAAAAGTTGCTAACCTTTGTGATCATTTGAATGGATGAGGGCCTTCAAATCTTGATAAAATGTGGGCAAAATGTGTGATGAGCTCGAGGAAGAAGGGAAGAACAGAGAGGAGAGGGGAAAGGGGGAAGAAACAGAGCGCGGGTGGACGAAGGGTTTATATAGGACGACCTTTAGTACCGGTTTGTGCCACGAACCGGTACTAAAGGTGCTGGAGGGGCCCCAGACTGACAACATCCTACCACCACTTTCTTTAGTACCGGTTCGTGCCACGAACCGGTACTAATAAGAGCGGCCCGCCTAGCCATTGGAACCGGCACTAATGGTCACATTAGTGCCGGCTCAAATACAAACCGGGACTAATGAGTTGAACATTTGACCCTTTTTCTACTAGTGCACCGCTACCGGCACTGGCGAGCTTTGCCCATCAGCATGGCCCGGCGGCGGCGAGGGGGGCAGGGGAGGAAGGGTGGGGCCGAAGCCAGCGGCTAGGGTTTCCCCCCGGTCGCCGCGTGGGAGCGACGCGGGGGGAGGGAGGGGAGGACGGAGCAGTTGCAGCCTCTTTACCGAAGTCTTTGGAGTATTTCTTTTAGCAGAGATTGACACCGCGAAGAAGATGTTTTCAAGATATTCCATTGTAATTCTTAATCATAGCAGTTACTTTCTATTGTCTTAGATCTTGAATCCAAATCAGTGTACCTGTAATTGTTAGAGTATAAATAAATTACAGGTGTTTCACAAAAAAAGGACTTCAATTTTTTTCTTGATGGTGTGTTCAAGTTGCACTTTCTGACTTGTACTTCATGCACGTGTGCTTGTGTGCTGAGCAGGATCTGTATATATGGGTTGTTATGGCCGCCATGTAAAGCTTGATCGTAGCCGTTTTATTTGCAGGTCGTCTAGTTTGAAATTGTGGGTGGTGTGGTTACATATCCTTGTGTTTTTATGATTGCATGGATGTCGAGTCGTATTCGTGGTTGCCAATGACCCCTTGATGGAAACCATGACTGTTTCCTTATATACACTCCGGTCTATATATCCTTGTACTCTGGGTTATATCGGACAGATTTAATAGCAAGATATTTTTACCTGACACGTTGCATTGGTCACACACGTCAATATTGTATGTAAGTTTATATCTTAAATCTCAGTCGTTGATATAAAAAATGAACGACCACTATAATTTAATCTATGTGGACAGACGTAATCTCTTGTTTGTCTTTTTAAATAATAATATATAATAGATAGATGTGCCTTCATTCCAAATTCCACCATTGAACCCAAAATAAATTGTTGATGTTGTTGGGAACGGAAGCATGCTTTGACTGGATTTGTTCAGGGCACAACCAAAATAAACAAAGGTCTATCGGTTTCCGCCGACATGCCTAAAGGCATAAATTGTTCCATGCTTGCTACAAAATTAATCGTCAATGCCAAAATAGGTAATTTCAGGAGAAGTTAAACGATCTATTTTGGGAAGTTGTTTGGCCCTGTTTGCTTGCAAGAGGTGGACTTAGAGCAGTCAAAAGACATCTGCACAACCAAGAATTACCTTGTATATCTAGCGCCTACTATAAAAAAATTCTCAAGAAGGAATCTCACTAAAGGCACTCTCTATTTCTATTCTATCACTGAGTATGAAGCGTCAAGTGCATTCTATTTGTTCTCAATAACAACGTACTAGGCTCCACCCCTCCTCCACCAACTTTAAATGTGTGTTGACATCTATTTTCATGAACTCGTTGGCGCATAGAACTCTATAATATCAAAGTTGGTAGTCAGTTGTTTTTCCCAATGTTTTCGGGTATCCGGTAGGCTCTCACTTATATTATTCCGTCATTCCTTTATTAACTACTACATAGTCCCATCTACGTAAAATTCCTGGTTGTCTTAGATGATAGCATCAAACATGTCAATATCCCTCGAAACTACCATTTTCCTTCCCTAGTAGATGGCTAAACCATCGTAGATAACTTCGAGATACGAATATATCATCAAGTATGCTAGAACTTTGGCAAAAGACATGAAATGCAAATGTAGGGTTTAATTACAACAAAAAGAGGTACACCCATTTTATCATTGCTTCTTGCAAACCCCCTCTAACTTTATTTCAAGAGTGTGAATCACACTAATATGTGAAAATGGTAGGTGATGTCTCTTGGGCCAAAAATCATCTCTCTCGAGCATTGCCCAAGGTTTTTTTGATATCATCACCCAAGGTTGAATTTCAAATAAACGATGAACTCCGAAACATGGAGAACATTTGGATGACAGAACATGACGCGACCCATATCTTACGAGATAATTGAGATCTACTAAAATATAACAGCCAAATTTTAGTTTGATGAATCTTCACCAATTTTTTAGCATGATTCACTTCATGATTGTACAATCAACCTTTCCTACACACCTAGTGTTGCCAATTAACCAACATTCTCATATTTGTTTCATACATCACAACTATATGAGCTGAATTACTTTTTAATATTTCATGTTTTAAGGTATTTGGGCTTTTAACTAACATCTCTAGAGGAATGTTTCTTCACTCTGAAATCCACCATTGGACCAAAAACATTTGTTGAGCTTGTTAGGATTGGTAAAGGGAAGCATGATTTGACTGGATTTATTCAGGACACATCCAAAACAAACAAAGGTCTACCGGTTTCTGCAAACCGCCTAAAGGCATAAAAATGTTCCATTTTTGCTACAAAAGACATATTCAACGCATTAACAGGTGATTTCATGAGAAGTAAGGCAAAGTTATCTATCTTTGGAAGCTGTTTGGCCCCATTTACTTGCAAGATGGCGGTGCTTAGAGCTGTCCAAAGACGCCTGCACAACCAAGAATTACCTTGTATATCTAGTGCATGCTATAAAAAATTCTCAAGATGGAAGCTCACTGAAGGCACTCACTATTTCGATCCTATCACTGATAAAGTGGTCAGTGTAAACCATCTATCCTTAATAATAGCGTACGAGGCTCCAACCCGCCAACTTCAAATATGTGTTTTACATCTATTTTCATGAATTCATTGGCACATAAAACTCTATAATATTAAAGTTAGTATTCATGTGTTTTTCGCATTGTTTTTGAGTATCTCCTAGACTCTGACTCATGTCATTCCTTCATTTTTTATTCACTACTACATTGTTCCTTCTACATCAAGTTGCTCTATGTCTTAGTTGATAGCATCAATGCTATAACTTACAAACGTGTCAATCTCCCTCGAAACAATAATTTTTTGTCCCCCATAGAGGGCTAAACCGTTATAGATGACTCCAAGCGACGAATCTATCACCAAATATAATAAAGCCTTGACAAGAGACATGAAATGCAAACATAGGGTTTAATTCCAAAAAAAGCCGTACACATATTTTATCATATCTTCTAGCAAACCCCCACTAACTTCATTTTAAGAGCATGAATCGCACAAATATGTTAAAATGGTAGGTGATGTCTGTTGGCTGAAAATCATGTCTTTCGAGCATCACCGAAGGTTTTTTCAATATCGTCACCCTAGGTTGAATTTAAAATAAAGGATGAACTTAGAAATTTGGATAACATTCGGATGATAGAACAAGACACGACCCATATGATATGAGATAACTGAGATCTACTCAAAAATACTCACTCCATTGTCGGTTCCATTTCAACCTTCGAAACTAAAACTAGATCAAAATCCTAGGGTTATTCCACCATCTGCCGCATTCCACCCCCTTTGTGTGACCCAATCTCACATCTTGACACAACACAACGCTAATCATACGAGCCGCATCAGGGACCCGAGCACCTCCAAAAGTCGGTGGATGGCCAGTTGGAGATAGCTAATTGTTTTTGAAAAAATAATGAAATCAACACGGTTGTATGTGAATATTTATGGAATTTGTCCAGAACATTCTACATGATTGTAGCGAGGAATAAACACTTGTTTAAAGCATTGTTACTTCCATTTCATGAAAATAGGATAAAAAATCTATAACAAATGTAGGTGAAATACTTGTAATAGTCATGCGAAACTACTTCGGCTTGACAAGTCAACATGTCTCTGCGCGGTTCATTATAAGATATACATGAGTTCTTCTTCTTTTTAACTACACATGATTGTACCATCAACCTTTTCCACACACCTAGTGTTGCCAATTAACTAACTTTCTCATATTTGTTTCATACATCATGACTATATGAGCTGAATTGCTTTTTCATATTTCAAGTTTTAAGGTCTTTGCACTCTGAACTAACATCTTTAGAGCAATGTGTCTTCACTCCGAAATCTACCATTCGACCAAAAAGTTATGCTGAGGTTGTTGGGATTGGTAAAGGGAAGCATGATTTGACAAAAGTCGTTTAGGACACATCCAAAACAAACAAAGGTCTATCAGTGTCCCCAAACATGCCTAAATGCATAAAAATGTTCCATGCATGCTACAAAAGACATAGGCAGCGCCTTAACATGTGATTTCAGGAGAAGTAAGGCGAAGTTATCAATAATGGGAGGCTATTTGGCACCGATTGCTTGCAAGATGTGACGCTCATAGAAGACAGAAGATGCCCGCAAGACCAAGAATTACCTTCTATATCGAGTGCTTGCTATAAAAAAAACTCAAGATGGATGTAGCGATCCGACCTCAAACGGTCAAATCTCTGTGTTCAAGTGTCATCCCTGGATCAGTAATGCTGACACACACAGTACTCGAAGGATTTATAATAGAGTGCAATAACACACTTATTACATCAAATGTCTCAAAAGAGATCTTATTACAATAATTATGGCTTAAGGCCATCTAAATAAGATAACAACGGAAGGCTGGGAAGATAAAGTGAGTCCATCAACTCCAATGGCATAGCTGAGTGCATGACAACGACCTAGCGCACCTTACTCTTTGTCTGAAAAGTCTGCAACATGATATGTTGCAGCCCGAAACGGGTCAGCACATGGAATATGCTGACAATATAACACAGTAGAGCAATGAACACAGTAAATGCTATCACTACATGCATATGTGGCAGGTGGAGGCTCTATGGTTATATTGTTTTGCGTAAAGCCAATTTTTCTCTACATCAAAGGAATATATTTATTTAATTATCACGGTGGTTGAAAACAAACATTGAGAATGGTACCTCCATCTCAATCCCAATTAAAAAGTAATTATCGCCCAACAAATTAATTTAGAGTGATGAGATCAAATCAATAATTCAAGTACCAGATACTCAAGATGTCCATAACCGGCGACACGGCTAACCATGATTAGTTTGTACACTCTACAGAGGTTTGCGCACTTTCCCCACAAGACTCGATCTCATCCGTTGGATTTCTCGCACTACATGGTGTTTGAGAAACGGATGACCGAGACACAGTCTTTCAGTAGCACTACCTCTTTACTCTGGGTGGAAAGTTACACCTACTTTCCCCTACATCTGCTAGCCCACCACTGAAAGAGGTCATGCAACATACTCAACTATGCTAGAGCCCATAATAGCTTGTGGCTGCACACGGAAGTTTCTAGAATGAATAATCTTATGATCCCTTTGAGCCTGGGTGGTGAACCAAAAAGACAACACTGGTATATCCCCAGGTGCCTGCAACCAATCCACCCAGATGTATGTCTAAGTAGCCACCTTAAGTTAACCATTAAATTAACAATCTCACATCTGTCATGGATACACTCAAACCCAATCCACGTCTACAAGCATAGCATGGCAATATAGGCATAACGTAGAAGTAACTCCCATGGGTTTGATAATAAAACAGGTAATAGGTTCTACCTCATCATCTACTTCCCAATACCCACAAGTTAATCACATCCTAATCATGCAGTGTTTGAGTATTGTAACTAATTCATAAAAACTGGGTATGAAAAGAGTATGATCAATGTGTTACTTGCCTTGCTGACGATCCGCAAACCCTAGAGACTCGTAGTAGCATGCTTCGCACTCCGGGAATTCTATCGCAAACAAACAATAGCATACACAAGCAATCAAGCAATGATTCACGGGTAAAACTCAAATAGGAAGATCAAATCTGAAAGTTAAACTGAAGAGATTCGATCTGCAAAAAGAATCAATCGAATCGGAGCTACGGAACTGAAACTACGGTCAAAAGAACTTTGAATTCAAATCTGCTTGAAACCAAATTTTAATCAGTCAAAAACCTTTTTCAAGTTGATTAAACAGAAAGAGGGGCTTGAGATGAAGATTTTGGCGTTGGTTTCACTGGATTTGGACAAACGGTTAAGAAACGGCGAGGATTTGAAGATCAGGGGCTAATCTGCGATAAAAATAATCGCATATAGGTCCCTGGCCGAAAAAGAAAATAAAAGAAAGAAACTGCGGCGCAAACGTTCGCTAACAGAACCAATCTAATGAAAATCGTTCACTAACAGATCTGAACGAACGAACGTTCGTTAAATAAACTAAATCGAATAAAACCGAAATAAAACCCGATCTAATAAAAAACGATCTAGGTTTTTACTGAAAATAAAACCGACAAAGCCGGCGAAAAACCAGTGGCGACGAACTCCGGCGATGCGGCGGCGCGGGCGCGGGGCCGGCGGCGGCTAGGGTTAGGGTTTTGGGGGCGCTGGCGACTTGGGCCTCGGGGGGGGGGGGGGGGGGGGGGGGGCTCGGGCTGGCTTATAAAGCCTGAGCTCGGACGGAGTCCGGCTCGGGCACGACCCGTTGGGTCGGTTCGTTTTTTTTAAACAGATTCCGTCGAGAAAATCCTAAATAAATATAAAAAAATTCTGAAAATGCCAAAAACAATTTTCAGCGTCTAAATAGAATATTTAGAACAAAGTGAACATTTTCTTGGCCTAAAAATGCAATTTTGAAAAATGCATTTTTTTCTAATTCAAATCAAAAAGCAATAAAATCTGAATAAAATTATTTATTTGATTTTAACATTTTTCCTCCAATATATCATTTATTTTGAAGAAGTCATATTATCTCCTCTCGTATATTTTTATTATGAAATATTTTTGGAGAGAAAAATAATTAAAACCAAAATGATCCCCTTTTTAATACTTGAGAAAATTCAAATATGAAAATAATAAAATCCCCAACTCTCTCCGTGGGTCCTTGAGTTGCTTAGGATTTTCTAGGATCGCAAAAACAAAATGCAATAAAATATGATATGCATTGATGACCTATGTATAACATTCCAAATTGAAAATTTGGGATGTTTCAAACCTACCCCCCTTAAGGTGAATCTCGTCCTCAAGATTCAGGTTGGCTAGAAAATAGGTGCGGGTGGTCCTTGCGTTGATCATCCTCTCGTTCCCAGGTGGCTTCATCCTCGGTATGGTGGCTCCACTGAACTTTGCAAAACTTGATAACCTTGCTGCGTGTAACTCGGCTGGCAAACTCGAGAATCTTGACAGGTTTCTCCTCATAGGTCAAATCACTATCCAACTGAATTGCTTCTAGGGGCACTGTATCTCTCAGAGGAATATCGGTCATCTCAGCATGGCACTTCTTCAACTGGGAAACGTGGAACACATCATGAACTCTTGACAGTCCTTCCGGTAACTCCAACTTGTAGGGCACCTCTCCCATACGTTCCAAAACTCGGTATGGTCCTACAAATCTTGGAGCTAACTTCCCCTTAACTCCAAAGCGTTTAACTCCTCGCAGTGGTGATACACGAAGATATGCTCTGTCTCCGATTTCATAGACTACCTCCTTACGTTTTGAGAGTGCATAACTCTTCTGCCTGGACTGAGCTACCTTCAGTCTATCTCGAATCAGCTTAACCTTCTCTTCTGACTCTTTAAACAAATCTGGTCCAAACAACTGACGGTCTCCGACTTCATCCCACATCAACGGTGTCCTGCACCTCCGTCCATACAGGGCTTCAAAAGGTGCCATCTTCAAACTGGCCTGGTAGCTATTGTTGTATGAAAACTCTGCGTAGGGAAAGTTGTCATCCCAACTAGATCCATAATCTAGCGCACAAGCTCTCAACATGTCCTCCAGAATCTGATTGACTCTCTCTGTCTGTCCATTTGTCTGCGGATGAAAGGCTCTACTGAACTCTAGCCTGGTACCCAAGGTCTGGTGCAGCTGGTGCCAAAACTTTGAAGTAAACTGTGTTCCTCTATCTGACACGATTGTCCTTGAAACTCCGTGCAGACATACGATCTTGGTCATATATATCTTGGCCAACTTCGCACTTGCATAGGTGGTCTTTACTGGGATAAAGTGAGCTACTTTGGTCAGACAATCAACTACTACCCAGATAGAATCATATCCCGATCGGGTCCTGGGTAATCCGGTGATGAAATCCATGCCAAGCTTGTCCCACTTCCATTCGGGTATTGGCATAGGCTGCAGTAGTCCTGCTGGCTTCTGATGTTCTGCCTTCACTCTCTGACATACATCACAAATGGCTACATACTTGGCAATATCCTTCTTCATTCCGGTCCACCAGAAATGCTCCTTCAAATCCAAATACATCTTGGTGTTTCCCGGGTGTATCGAGTATGGCGAGTCATGTGCTTCCTGTAGTATCAACTTCCTGATGTCGGCATTATTGGGTACATAAACCCGGTCCTCAAACCACAAGGTGTCGTGCTCATCCTCATGAAAACCTTTGGCTTTTCCTTTGTTCATCTTCTCCTTTATCTCGGCAATTTCTTTGTCGTCCTTCTGAGCTTCTCGAATCTTTCCCAATAATGTTGACTGAACCTCCAATGCTGCAACAAAACCTCTAGGAACTATCTCCAACCGAAGCTCCCTGAGACCTTCTGCTAATTCCTTCGGTAATCCTCCGCTCACGAGTATATTGGCATAACTCTTCTGGCTCAAAGCGTCGGCTACGACATTGGCCTTGCCTGGATGGTGGTGCAACTTCATATTATAATCCTTTATAAGCTCCAACCATCTCCTTTGTCTGAGATTTAGATCCTTCTGCGTGAAAATGTACTTCAAACTCTTATGATCCATGTACACATCACAACGGTTTCCAACAAGGAAATGTCTCCAGGTCTTGAGCGCACTAGAGCTGCTAACTCCAAATCATGCGTGGCATAATTCAACTCATGCGGTCGAAGCTGACGTGAGGCATATGAAACAACTCTTCTATCTTGCATAAGTACTCCTCCAAGTCCTAAGCGAGAAGCATCGCAATACACTTGGAAATCCTTGCGTATATGTGGCAGAATCAGCACTGGGGCTGTAACCAAACGTTTCTTCAACTCCTGGAAACTTGCTTCACATTCTTCGGTCCACTTGAACTTGGTGTCCTTCTTCAACAGCTCCGTCATGGGCTTCGCAATCTTGGAAAAAAATTCTCAATGAATCTACGGTAATATTCTGCGAGTCCAAGAAAACTGCGGATCTCTCCAACTGAGGTGGGTGCAAACCACTCAGTGACTAACTGAACCTTGGTGGGGTCCACTGCTATACCTTCTGTTGATATAACATGTCCACGAAATCCAACTTCCTTCAACCAAAACTCACACTTGCTGAACTTCGCATATAACTGATGTTCCCTGAGCTTCTCGAGAATTAAACGCAAATGTTCCTTGTGTTCCTCTTCATCCTTCAAGTATACCAAGATATCATCAATGAACACCACGACAAACTTATCCAAGAACTGTATGAACACTTTATTCATCATGCTCATAAAATAGGCAGGGGTGTTAGTCAATCCAAATGACATAACCGTATAATCATATAACCCATACCTTGTGGTGAAGGCTGTCTTAGGTATATCCTATTCTCGAATCTTCAGCTGGTGGTATCCTAATCGCAGATCGATCTTGGAGAATACTTTAGCTCCTTGCAACTGGTCAAACAAATCATTGATCATCGGCAATGGGTACTTGTTCTTGATCGTCACTTCGTTCAAGGCACGATAATCAACAACCATTCTCAAAGATCGATCCTTCTTCTCAACCAAGAGCACTGGGGCTCCCCACGGTGATGAACTTTGTCGAATGTATCCTTTCTCCAATAACTCCTTAATCTGCTTCTTGATCTCTTCCAGATCATTTGCGGGCATCCGGTATGGTCTCTTCGATATCGGTCCGGTGCCTGGCAATAGCTCAATCAAAAACTCAATGTCTCGATCCGGCGACATGCCTGGTAACTCCTCTGGAAATACATCGGGATAATCCTTCACTACATGCACTTCCTCCTGAACAACTCCTGAGAGGGAATTTACTTGGGTTCTCCTTGGTGCATGCCTAGATACATACTTGATCCTTTTTCCCTCCGGTGTGGTGAGCAGAATTGACTTACTGGCGTGATCGATGTTTCCTCCATACATCGATAGCCAATCCATTCCTAGTATCACATCCAATCCTTGTGACTCGAAAATTATCAAGTCTGAGGGAAATAGATGCATACCTATGGTCAACAGTATCTGAAAACATCCTTGGCTTGCCATATACTCCGCTCCTGGTGAGCTTACTAACATAGGAGTTCTAAGAACTTTGGTGGGCAACTTATACTTATCCACAAATCCCCTTGAAATGTATGAACGCGATGCACCAGTATCAAAAAGAACGATTGCAATAAATTACTTAACCAAAAACTTACCGATAACTGCATTTGGCTGCTCTTCAACCTCCTCCACGTTCACGTGGTTAACTTGTCCCCTGTTGAAAGGGTTGGGCTTCTTTCCTGAGCTTGCATTGCCATTCCCATTCTTTGCTTCAGGGCACTCATTGGCATAGTGTCCAGTCTTCCCGCACTTGAACCAAGTAATGTGACTTTGATCCTTCTTGGCGGGTGTGGCTCGGTTAGAGCGGTTCTGATTGCTGCCTGCTCCATTCTCGTTTCCATTCTTGGGGCCACTGTGGTTATGCGAACTTCCTCCATTGTGGTTATGGCCTCCATGGTTATGGGTATATCCTCTCGAGTTCGGGGTAAAACGAGGCTTCTGCTGAGCTCCTGAATTGTACTTCCCTTGTCCATACTTCGTTTTGCGGCTCTCAATCTGTTGTTGCTTCCCTTCAATAATAAGAGCCCTGTCTACCAACTCCTGATAGTTTGCAAATGTTGCTACCATCAACTGCATGCTCATCTCATCATTCAACCCTTCTATAAACTTCTCCTGTTTCGCGGCATCGGTAGCCACGTCATCCGGGGCATAGCGAGCTAACTTACTGAATTCATCCACTTACTGCCCCATAGTACGGTTTCCCTAGCGTAAGTTGCGAAACTCACGCTTCTTCATGTTCATTGCTCCATTTGAGACATGTGAAGTGCGGAATGCTTGCTGAAACTGATCCCAGGTGATATTTGTTGGAAATATGCCCTAGAGGCAATAATAAAATGGTTATTATTATATTTCCTTGTTCATGACAATTGTCTATTGTTCATGCTATAATTGTGTTATCCGAAAATCGTAATACATGTGTGAACACATAGACCATAACATGTCCCTAGTGAGCCTCTAGTTGACTAGCTCGTTGATCAATAGATGGTTACGGTTTCCTGACCATGGACATTGGATGTCATTGATAACGGGATCACATCATTGGGAGAATGATGTGATGGACAAGACCCAATCCTAAGCATAGCACTAGATCGTGTAGTTCGTTTGCTAAAGCTATTCTAATGTCAAGTATCATTTCCTTAGACCATGAGATCATGCAACTCCCGGATACCGTAGGAATGCTTTGGGTGTACCAAACGTCACAACGTAACTGGGTGGCTATAAAGGTGCACTACAGGTGTCTCCGAAAGTGTCTGTTGGGTTGGCACAGATCGAGACTGGAATTTGTCACTCCGTATGACGGAGAGGTATCTCTGGGCCCACTCGGTAATGCATCATCATAATGAGCTCAATGTGACCAAGTGGTTGGTCACGGGATCATGGATTACGGTACGAGTAAAGTGACTTGTCGGTAACGAGATTGAACGAGGTGTTGGGATACCGATGATCGAATCTCGGGCAAGTAATGTACCGATTGACAAAGGGAATTGTATACGGGATTACTTGAATCCTCGACATCGTGGTTCATCCGATGAGATCATCGAGGAGCATGTGGGTGCCAACATGGGTATCCAGATCCCGTTGTTGGTTATTGACCGGAGGGTCGTCTCGGTCATGTCTGCGTGTCTCCCGAACCCGTAGGGTCTACACACTTAAGGTTCGGTGACGCTAGGGTTGTAGAGATATTAGTATGCGGTAGCCGGAAAGTTGTTCGGAGTCCCGGATGAGATCCCGGACATCACGAGGAGTTCCGGAATGTTCCGGAGGTAAAGATTTGTATATAGGAAGTCCAGTTTCGGCCACCGGGAAAGTTTCGGGGGTCACCGGTATTGTACCGGGACCACCGGAAGGGTCCCGGGGGTCCACCGGGTGGGGCCACCTATCCCGGAGGGCCCCATGGGCTAAAGTGGGAAGGGAACCAGCCCCTGGTGGGCTGGTGCGCCCCCCATGGGCCTCCCCCCGCGCCTAGGGTTGGAAACCCTAGGGGTGGGGGCGCCCCACCTGACTTGGGGGGCAAGTCCCCCCCTTGGCCGCCGCCCCCCTTGAGATGGGATCTCCAGGGGCCGGCGCCCCCCAGGGCCCCTATATAAAGGGGGGGGAGGGAGGGCTGCGCACCATAAGCCCTGGCGCCTCCCTCTCCTTCCCGTAACATCTCTCCCTCTCGCTGAGCTTGGCAAAGCCCTGCCGAGATCCCCGCTGCTTCCACCACCACGCCGTCGTGCTGCTGGATCTCCATCAACCTCTCCTTCCTTTTGCTGGATCAAGAAGGAGGAGACGTCTCTCCCAACCGTACATGTGTTGAACGCGGAGGTGCCGTCCGTTCGGTGCTAGGATCATCGGTGATTTGGATCACGACGAGTACGACTCCATCAACCCCGTTCTCTTGAACGCTTCCGCTCGCGATCTGCAAGGGTATGTAGATGCACTCCTCTCTCTCGTTGCTAGATGACTCCATAGATTTATCTTGGTGATGCGTAGAAAATTTTAAATTTCTGCTACGATCCCCAACAATGGCATCATGAGCTAGGTCTATGCGTAGTTTCTATGCACGAGTAGAACACAAGTTGTTGTGGGCGTCGATTTTTTCAATTTACTTGCCGTTACTAGTCTTATCTTGATTTGGCGGCATCGTGGGATGAAGCGGCCCGGACCGACCTTACACGTACGCTTACGTGAGACAGGTTCCACCGACTGACATGCACTAGTTGCATAAGGTGGCTAGCGGGTGTCTGTCTCTCCCACTTTAGTCGGATCGGATTCGATGAAAAGGGTCCTTATGAAGGGTAAATAGAAATTGGCATATCACATTGTGGTTTTGGCATAGGTAAGAATCGTTCTTGCTAGAAACCTATAGCAGCCACGTAAAAGTTTGCAACAACAATTAGAGGACGTCTAACTTGTTTTTGCAGCAAGTGTCATGTGATGTGATATGGCCAGAAGATGTGATGAATGATATATGTGATGTATGAGATTGATCATGTTCTTGTAATAGGAATCACGACTTGCATGTCGATGAGTATGACAACCGGCAGGAGCCATAGGAGTTGTCTTGATTTATTTATGACCTGCGTGTCAACTGGAACGTCATGTAATTACTTTACTTTATTGCTAACCGTTAGCCATAGTAGTAGAAGTAATAGTTGGCGAGACAACTTCATGAAGACACGATGATGGAGATCATGATGATGGAGATCATGGTGTCATGCTGGTGACGATGATGAACATGGCGCCCCGAAGATGGAGATCAAAAGGAGCAAAATGATATTGGCCATATCATGTCACTATTTGATTGCATGTGATGTTTATCATGTTTTACATCTTATTTGCTTAGAACGACGGTAGCATAAATAAGATGATCCCTCGCTAAAATTTCAAGAAAGTGTTCCCCCTAACTGTGCACCGTTGTGAAAGTTCGTTGTTCCGAAGCACCACGTGATGATCGGGTGTGATAGGTTCTAACGTTCGCATACAACGGGTGTAAGCCAGATTTACACACGCAATACACTTAGGTTGACTTGACGAGCCTAGCATGTACAAACATGGCCTCGGAACACAAGAGACCGAAAGGTCGAACATGAGTCGTATAGCAGATACGATCAACATGAAGATGTTCACCGATGATGACTAGTCCGTCTCACGTGATGATCGGACACGGCCTAGTTGACTCGGATCATGTATCACTTAGATGACTAGAGGGATGTCTGTCTGAGTGGGAGTTCGTTAATAATTTGATTTGATGAACTAAATTATCATGAACTTAGTCTAAAAATCTTTACAATATGTCTTGTAGATCAAATGGCCCATGCTAATGTTGCCCTCAACTTCAACGCGTTCCTAGAGAAAACCAAGCTGAAAGACGATGGTAGCAACTACACGGACTGGGTCCATAACCTAAGGATTATCCTCGTAGCTGCCAAGAAAGCATATGTCCTTGAAGCACCGCTAGGTGATGCACCTGTTTTCCCAGCAACTCAAGACGTTCTGAACGCCTGGCAGTCGCGTAGTGATGATTACTCCCTGGTTCAGTGCAGCATGCTTTACAGCTTAGAACTGGGGCTCCAAAAGCGTTTTGAGCAGCACAGAGCATATGAGATGTTCCAAGAGCTGAAAATGGTTTTCCAAGCTCATGCCCAGGTCGAGAGATATGAAGTCTCCGACAAGTTCTACAGTTGTAAGATGGAGGAGAATAGTTCCGTCAGCGAACACATACTCAAAATGTCTGGGTTGCACAACCGCTTGTCTCAGCTGGGAGTTAATCTCCCGGATGACGCAGTCATTGACAGAATCCTTCAGTCGCTCCCACCTAGCTACAAGAGCTTTGTGATGCACTTCAATATGCAGGGGATGGAAAAGACCATTCCTGAGGTATATTCAATGCTGAAATCAGCGGAGGTGGAGATCAAAAAGGAACATCAAGTGTTGATGGTGAATAAAACCACTAAGTTCAAGAAAGGCAAGGGTAAGAAGAACTTCAAGAAAGACGGCAAGGGAGTTGCCGCGCCCGGTAAGCAAGCTGCCGGGAAGAAGACAAAGAATGGACCTAAGCCTGAGACTGAGTGCTTTTATTGCAAGGGAAACGGTCACTGGAAGCGGAACTGCCCCAAGTACTTAGCGGATAAGAAGGCCGAAAATACCAAAGGTATATGTGATATACATGTTATTGATGTGTACCTAACCAGCGCTCGTAGTAGCTCCTGGGTATTTGATACCGGTGCGGTTGCTCATATTTGTAACTCAAAGCAGGAGCTGCGGAATAAGCGGAGACTGGCGAAGGACGAGGTGACGATGCGCGTCGGGAATGGTTCCAAGGTCGATGTGATCGCCGTCGGCACGCTACCTCTACATTTACCTACGGGATTAGTTTTAAACCTCAATAATTGTTATTTAGTGCCAGCTTTGAGCATGAACATTGTATCTGGATCTCGTTTAATGCGAGATGGCTACTCATTTAAATCCGAGAATAATGGTTGTTCTATTTATATGAGAGATATGTTTTATGGTCATGCCCCGCTGGTCAATGGTTTATTCTTAATGAATCTCGAACGTGATGTTACACATATTCATAGTGTGAATGCCAAGAAATGTAAGGTTGATAATGATAGTCCCACATACTTGTGGCACTGCCGCCTTGGTCACATTGGTGTCAAACGCATGAAGAAACTCCATGCAGATGGACTTTTGGAGTCTCTTGATTATGAATCATTTGACACGTGCGAACCATGCCTCATGGGCAAAATGACCAAGACTCCGTTCTCCGGAACAATGGAGCGAGCAACCAACTTATTGGAAATCATACATACTGATGTGTGCGGTCCAATGAGCGTTGAGGCTCGCGGTGGCTATCGTTATGTTCTCACCCTCACTGATGACTTGAGTAGATATGGGTATGTCTACTTAATGAAACACAAGTCTGAGACCTTTGAAAAGTTCAAGGAATTTCAGAGTGAGGTTGAGAATCAACGTGACAGGAAAATAAAGTTCTTACGATCAGATCGTGGAGGGGAATATTTGAGTCACGAATTTGGCACACACTTAAGGAAATGTGGAATTGTTTCACAACTCACGCCGCCTGGAACACCTCAGCGTAATGGTGTGTCCGAACGTCGTAATCGCACTCTATTGGATATGGTGCGATCTATGATGTCTCTTACCGATCTACCGCTATCATTCTGGGGTTATGCTTTAGAGACTGCCGCATTCACTTTAAATAGGGCTCCGTCGAAATCCGTTGAGACGACACCGTATGAATTATGGTTTGGAAAGAAACCTAAGCTGTCGTTTCTTAAAGTTTGGGGATGCGATGCTTATGTCAAGAAACTTCAACCTGAAAAGCTCGAACCCAAGTCGGAAAAATGCGTCTTCATAGGATACCCTAAGGAAACCATTGGGTATACCTTCTACCTCAGATCCGAAGGCAAGATCTTCGTTGCCAAGAACGGGTCCTTTCTGGAGAAAGAGTTTCTCTCGAAAGAAGTAAGTGGGAGGAAAGTGGAACTTGATGAGATGACCCCTCTCGAACCAGAAAGTAGCGCAGCACAAGAAAATGTTTCTGTGGTGCCTACACCGACTAGAGAGGAAGTTAATGATGACGATCATGATCAAGTTACCGCTGAACTTCGTAGGTCCACAAGGACACGTTCCGCACCAGAGTGGTACGGCAACCCTGTTCTGGAAATCATGTTGTTGGACAACGGTGAACCTTCGAACTATGAAGAAGCAATGGCGGGTCCAGATTCCAACAAATGGCTTGAAGCCATGCAGTCCGAGATAGGATCCATGTATGAAAACAAAGTATGGACTTTGACAGACTTGCCCGATGATCGGCGAGCGATAGAAAATAAATGGATCTTTAAGAAGAAGACGGACGCGGATGGAAATGTTACCATCTATAAAGCTCGACTTGTCGCTAAGGGTTATCGACAAGTTCAAGGAGTTGACTACGATGAGACCTTCTCACCCGTAGCGAAGCTGAAGTCCGTCCGAATCATGTTAGCAATTGCCGCATTCTACGATTATGAGATATGGCAAATGGACGTCAAAACGGCATTCCTTAACGGCTTTCTTAAGGAAGAATTGTATATGATGCAGCCGGAAGGTTTTGTCGATCCTAAGAATGCTAACAAAGTATGCAAGCTCCAGCGCTCAATCTATGGGCTGGTGCAGGCATCTCGGAGTTGGAACATTCGCTTTGATGAGATGATCAAAGCGTTTGGGTTTACGCAGACTTATGGAGAAGCCTGTGTTTACAAGAAAGTGAGTGGGAGCTCTGTAGCATTTCTCTTATTATATGTGGATGACATACTATTGATGGGAAATGATATAGAATTCTTGGAAAGTATAAAGGCCTACTTGAATAAGTGTTTTTCAATGAAGGACCTTGGAGAAGCTGCTTACATATTAGGCATCAAGATCTATAGAGATAGATCGAGACGCCTCATAGGTCTTTCACAAAGCACATACCTTGACAAGATATTGAAGAAGTTCAATATGGATCAGTCCAAGAAGGGGTTCTTGCCTGTATTGCAAGGTGTGAGATTGAGCACGGCTCAATGCCCGACCACGGCAGAAGATAGAGAAAAGATGAGTGTCGTCCCCTATGCCTCGGCCATAGGGTCTATTATGTATGCCATGCTGTGTACCAGACCTGATGTAAACCTTGCCGTAAGTTTGGTAGGAAGGTACCAAAGTAATCCCGGCATGGAACACTGGACAGCGGTCAAGAATATCCTGAAGTACCTGAAAAGGACTAAGGATATGTTTCTCGTTTATGGAGGTGACGAAGAGCTCGTCGTAAAGGGTTACGTCGATGCTAGCTTCGACACAGATCTGGATGACTCTAAGTCACAAACCGGATACGTGTATATTTTGAATGGTGGGGCAGTCAGCTGGTGCAGTTGCAAGCAAAGCGTCGTGGCGGGATCTACATGTGAAGCGGAGTACATGGCAGCCTCGGAGGCAGCACATGAAGCAATCTGGATGAAGGAGTTCATTACCGACCTAGGAGTTATTCCCAATGCATCGGGGCCGATGACTCTCTTCTGTGACAACACTGGAGCTATTGCCCTTGCCAAGGAGCCCAGGTTTCACAAGAAGACCAGGCACATCAAGCGTCGCTTCAACTCCATTCGTGAAAATGTTCAAAATGGAGACATAGATATTTGTAAAGTGCATACGGATTTGAATGTCGCAGATCCGTTGACTAAACCTCTTCCACGAGCGAAACATGATCAACAGCAGAACTCTATGGGTGTACGATTCATCACAATGTAACTAGATTATTGACTCTAGTGCAAGTGGGAGACTGTTGGAAATATGCCCTAGAGGCAATAATAAAATGGTTATTATTATATTTCCTTGTTCATGATAATTGTCTATTGTTCATGCTATAATTGTGTTATCCGGAAATCGTAATACATGTGTGAACACATAGACCATACATGTCCCTAGTGAGCCTCTAGTTGACTAGCTCGTTGATCAATAGATGGTTACGGTTTCCTGACCATGGACATTGGATGTCATTGATAACGGGATCACATCATTAGGAGAATGATGTGATGGACAAGACCCAATCCTAAGCATAGCACTAGATCGTGTAGTTCGTTTGCTAAAGCTTTTCTAATGTCAAGTATCATTTCCTTAGACCATGAGATCGTGCAACTCCCGGATACCGTAGGAATGCTTTGGGTGTACCAAACGTCACAACGTAACTGGGTGGCTATAAAGGTGCACTACAGGTATCTCCGAAAGTGTTTGTTGGGTTGGCACAGATCGAGACTGGGATTTGTCACTCCGTATGACGGAGAGGTATCTCTGGGCCCACTCGGTAATGCATCATCATAATGAGCTCAATGTGACCAAGTGGTTGGTCACGGGATCATGCATTACGGTATGAGTAAAGTGACTTGTCGGTAACGAAATTGGACGAGGTATTGGGATACCGACGATCGAATCTCGGGCAAGTAACGTACCGATTGACAAAGGGAATTGTATACGGGATTACTTGAATCCTCGACATCGTGGTTCATCCGATGAGATCATCGAGGAGCATGTGGGAGCCAACATGGGTATCCAGATCCCGCTGTTGGTTATTGACTGGAGAGTCGTCTCGGTCATGTCTGCGTGTCTCCCGAACCCGTAGGGTCTACACACTTAAGGTTCGGTGACGCTAGGGTTGTAGAGATATTAGTATGCGATAACCCGAAAGTTATTCGGAGTCCCGGATGAGATCCCGGACATCATGAGGAGTTCCGGAATGGTCCGGAGGTAAAGATTTGTATATAGGAAGTCCAGTTTCGGCCACCGGGAAAGTTTCGGGGGTCACCGGTATTGTACCGGGACCACCGGTAGGGTCCCGGGGGTCCACCGGGTGGGGCCACCTATCCCGGAGGGCCCCATGGGCAGAAGTGGGAAGGGAACCAGCCCCTGGTGGGCTGGTGCGCCCCCATGGGCCTCCCCCTGCGCCTAGGGTTGGAAACCCTGGGGGTGGGGGGCGCCCCACCTGACTTGGGGGGCAAGTCCCCCCTTGGCCGCCGCCCCCCCTTGAGATGGGATCTCCAGGGGCTGGCGCCCCCAGGGCCCCTATATAAAGGGATGGGGGGAGGGAGGGCTGCGCACCCTAAGCCCTGGCGCCTCCCTCTCCCTCCCCTAACACCTCTCCCTCTCGCTGAGGTTGGCGAAGCCCTGCCGAGATCCCCGCTGCTTCCACCACCATGCTGTCGTGCTGCTGGATCTCCATCAACCTCTCCTTCCCCTTGCTACTTCAAGAAGGAGGAGACGTCTCTCCCAACCGTACATGTGTTGAACGCGGAGGTGCCGTCCGTTCGGTGCTAGGATCATCGGTGATTTGGATCACGACGAGTACGACTCCATCAACCCCGTTCTCTTGAACGCTTCCGCTCGCGATCTACAAGGGTATGTAGATGCACTCCTCTCTCTCGTTGCTAGATGACTCCGTAGATTGATCTTGGTGATGCGTAGAAAATTTTAAATTTCTGCTACGATCCCCAACAATATTGGCTATAGGGAAAGTGGCTGTGTAATTCTCCCACCATGAAGCTGCTGGTCCATCCAATTGATGTGCAGCAAAACGCACCTTCTTTGCATCTTTGCAACCTGTGGTGGTCAACTCCCTTCCAATCCTGCGTAGCGAGTCATCAGCAACTATTGGCTCGGTGCTACTGGAAAACACCGGCGGCTGCAACCTAAGAAAACGAGCTAGGTTGTCAAATGGAGGTGGTGGCGGTGGGTTGTTGTTGTTGTTGTTGTTGTCGTCGTCGTCGTTGTCGTTGTTGTTGTTGTTGCCTTGGTTCTGTACTAGTTGCTGTATCAAGGTATTCTGCTGCTGGATCAACTGAGTGATCTCCGGTGGGAAGACAATCCGGGGTCATGTCTCGGAGGCATCTGATGGGTTTAGAGGGGAGAGATTAGAATAGAATGAGGTCTAATGAGAAAGCACTATCCATATGCACACGAGACAAACACATTCATATCACACCAAATCAATTCAAGCAAGGGCATACAATCGGTCTAGAAGTATCGTTACAAAAGTGTTCAGACTACTACTATAAATATGGGGGAAACTACTAATCATATGGTGGTCATCTAGAATTTTTGATCGGTGGAAGACTCCATGATATTCGATCCAGCTTCGTCTTCATAATCATCATCACTATCGTCGGGGTCGGAGTCGGTGTCGTCGATGATGATGTAGTCCTCTGGATGGTCGTCGTCTCCTCCTAGCGTGGGGTCTCCCATGAATACTCCTAGCTTCCTTGTCAGGTGGTCATTCTTCTCCACTAGTATTGCGATTTACTCCTCATATCCGTCGCGTGTAGACTTGAGTTTCTCTTCTAGCTCCGTGTTCCTGGTCATCGCCTTCTTCAAATCTATCATGCTTGCACACATCTGGTTCTCCTGTCGTCGAATGTGCTGGTTTAACTCCTGGATGAAATCTGCGATGGACCTGTCTCTCCTGGTGCTGATCATCTCCCATTACTCATCTCGGCGCCCACATATCTGGTAGATAGTATCCTTAATATCCTTGTGATATACTTCACTGATGCGTCCCATGGCGATGTGGGATGCCATGCTCTTACCTCGAATCCAGGTTGGTGCATCAAAAGAAAACTCTATGGGCTCAGTAACTGGCGCGAATGTCCTTCCTGGAACTTGAACTCGGATCATCCATCGCTCCTCTTCTGGTAAAGTGGCGGTGTAGGTCCCGGTGAAGCTTGGTATTCCGATGTTCAGGTACCTAGTGACTTCCTTCAAGTGTCGTCCAAAGGGTGTGTCTTCATCCGGTTGTGTAAACTTGTTCCTTGAGTCCGCCATCCTAAAGAGTAGAAAATGGAGAGGAGTCAGAAATGAGTAGAGAAAAGTGACCTATGGCTCATCTTAGTGGCTGTGTCCTACAATCAGCGTGTGCTCTGATACCATCTTGTAGCGATCCAACCTCAAACGGTCAAATGTCTGTGTTCAAGTGTCATCCCTGGATCGGTAATGCTGACACACACAATACTCGAAGGATTTATAACAGAGTGCAATCACACACTTATTACATCGAAAATCTCAAAAGAGATCTTATTACAATAAATATGGCTTAAGGCCATCTAAATAAGATAACAGCAGAAGGCTTGGAAGATAAAGTGAGTCCATCAACTCCAACGGCATAAATGAGTGCATCACAATGACCTAGCGCACCTTGCTCTTCATCTGAAAAGTCTGCAACATGATATGTTGTAGCCCGAAACGGGTCAGCACGTGGAATATGCTGGCAATATAACACAGTAGAGCAATGAACAGAGTAAATGCTATCACTACATGCATATATGGCTGGTGGAGGCTCTATGGTTATATTGTTTTGCGTAAAGCCAATTTCTCCCTACATCAAAGGAATATATTTATTTAATGATCATGGTGGTTGAAAACAAACATTGAGAATGGTACCCCAATCTCAATCCCAATTAAAAAGTAATTATCGCCCAACAAATTACTTTAGAGTGATGAGATCAAATCAATAATTCAAGTACCAGATACTCAAGATGTCCATAACCGGGGACACGGCTAACCATGATTAGTTTGTACACTCTGCAGAGGTTTGCACACTTTTCCCCACAAGACTCAATCTCCTCCGTTGGATTTCTCGCACTACATGGTGTTTGAGAAACGGATGACCGAGACACAGTCTTTCAGAAGCACTAACTCTTTACTCTGGGTGGACAGTTACAACCACTTTCCCCTACATCTGCTAGCGCACCACAAAAAGAGGTCATGCAACATACTCAACTATGCTAGAGCCCATAATAGCTTGTGGCTGCACACGGAAGTTTCTAGCATGAATAATCTTATGATCCCTTTGAGCCTGGGTGGCGAACCAAAAAGACAACACTGGTATATCCCCAGGTGCCTGCAACCAATCCACCCAGATGTATGTTTAAGTAGCCACCTTAAGTTAACCATTAAATTAACAATCTCAATCTGTCATGGATACACTCAAACCCAATCAACGTCTACGAGCATAGCATGGCAATATAGGCATAACGTAGAAGTAACTCCCATGGGTTTGATAATAAAACAGGTAATAGGTTCTACCTCATCATCTACTTCCCAATACCCACAAGTTAATCACATCCTAATCATGCAGTGTTTGAGGATTGTAACTAATGCATAAAAACTGGGTATGAAAAGATTATGATCATTGTGTTACTTGCCTTGCTGGCGATCCGCAAACCCTAGAGACTCGTAGTAGCACGCTTCGCACTCCGGGAATTCTATCGCAAACAAACAATAGCATACATAAGCAATCAAGAAAATATGCACGGGTAAAACTCAAATGAGAAGATCGAATCTAAAAGTTCAACTGAAGAGATTCGATCTGCAAAAAGAATCAATCGAATCGGAGCTACGGAACTGAAAGTACGGTCAAAAGAACTTCGAATTCAAATCTGCTTGAAACCAAATTTTAAATTGTCAAAAACCTTGTTCAAGTTGATTAAACAGAAAGAGGGGCTCGAGACAGAGATTTTGGTGTTGGTTTCACTGGATTTGGACAAACGATTAAGAAACGGCGAGGGTTTGAAGATCAGGGGGAAATCTACGATAAAAATAATCGTAGATAGGTCCTTGGCCAAAAAGGAAAATAAAAGAAAAAAACTATGGTGCGAACGTTCGCTAACAGAACCAATCTAATGAAAATGGTTCACTAACAGATCTAAATGAACGAACGTTCATTAAATAAACTAAACCAAATAAAACCAAAATAAAACCCGATCTAATAAAAAAACCGATCTAGGTTTTTACCGAAAATAAAACCGATGACCGGCGGCGACGAACTCCGGCGGCGTGGCGGCGGCACGGGATGCGGCGGCGGCAGCGGGCAGCGCAACGAGCGGGCGGCCACGCGGGCGCCGGTGTGGCGGCGGGTAGGGTTAGGGTTTCGGGGGCGCTGTCGACTTGGGCCTCGGGGAGGGCCTCGGGCTGGCTTATAAAGCGTGACCTCGGACGGAGTCCGGCTCGGGCACGGCCCGTTGGGTCGGTTCGTTTTTTTTAAAACAAATTCCGTCGAGAAAATACTAAATAAATATAAAAAAATTCTGAAAATGCCAAAAACAATTTTCACCGTCTAAATAGAATATTTAGAACAAAGTGAACATTTTCTTGGCCTAAAAATACAACTTTGAAAAATGCATATTTTTCTAATTCAAATAAAATAGCAATAAAATCCGAATAAAATTATTTATTTGATTTTAACATTTTTCCTCCAATATTTCATTTATTTTGAAGAAGTCATATTATCTCTCCCCTTTTTCAATACTTGAGAAAATTCAAATATGAAAATAATAAAATCCCCTACTCTCTTCGTGGGTCCTTGAGTTGCTTAGGATTTTCTAGGATCGCAAAAACAAAATGCAATAAAATATGATATGCATTGATGACCTATGTATAACTTTCCAAATTGAGAATTTGGGATGTTACAATGGAAGATCACCTAAGGCACTCAATATTTCAATTATATGACTGATGCAGAAGTGGTCAGTGCAATCCATCTATCCTTAATAACAGCGTAAGAGGATCCAACCCTTATCTGCCAACTTCAAATATGTGTTTTCAATATATTTTCATGACTCATTGGCACATAAAACTCTATAATATCAAAGTTAGTATTCATGTGTTTTCCGCATTGTTTTTTAGTATCTCGTCGGCTCTGGCTCATGGCATTCCATCATTTCTTTATTGCCTACTACATTGTTCCTTACATGAAGTTCCTCTTTGTCTTAGTTGATAGGATTAATGCTATAACTTACAAAGATGTCAATCTCCCTTGGACCAACAATTTTCCTTCCCTGGTAGACGGCTAAACCATCATCGATGACTCCAAGCGACGAATCTATCACCAAGGTGCAAACCTAGGGTTTAATTCAAACAAAAATAGGTACACACATTTTTTCATTGATTCTAGCAAACCCGTCTAACTTTATTTCAAGAATGTGAGTCACACAAATACGTGAAAATGGTAGGCGATGTCTCTTGGTCAAAATCATGTCTTTCGAGCATCACCCAAGGTTTTTTTACATCATCACCCTAGGTTGCTTTTTTTAAAGGATGAACTCGGAAATATGGAGAACATTCAGATGAATGAATGGGACATGACCCATATCATATGGGACAACTAAGATCTACTCAAAAATAGTCGCTCCATTGTCGTTTCCATTTCCACCTTCTAAATTAAAAGTAGATCAAAATCCTATGCTTATTCTACCCTCCGCCGCACTCCATCCCCGTCGTCTGGCCCAATCTCGTATCTTGCATAGGCACAACACAACGGTAAGTCATACCAGCTGCATCGGGGACCCGAGTGTTGGGGAACATTGCATGGAAAACAAAAAAATTCTACGCACACGCAATGATCTATCCATGGAGAGTCATATCAATGAGGGGAGAGTGTGTCTACGTACCCTCATAGACCGTAAGCGGAAGCGTTTAACAACGAGGCTGATGTAGTTGAACTTTCTTCGCGCTCCAACCGACCTAGTACCGAACGTACGACACCTCTGCGTTCTGCACACGTTCAGCTCGGTGACGTTCTCCTCCTTCTTGATCCAGCAAGACGGCGAGGTAGTAGATGAGTTCCGGCAGCACGACGGCATGGTGACGGTGATGGTGATGTGATCTCCGCAGTGCTTCGCCTAAGCACTACGAAAATATGACCGAGGGAGTAAACGGTGGACAGGGGCGTCGCACACGGCTAAGACAATGTTGTGTCCTTGTGTGGAACCCCCTCCCCACATATATATAGGTGGGAGGGAGGGAGGAGCAGTCAAAGGAGGCGCCTAAGTCGGAGGAATCCTACTTGGAGTCCCTCCCAAGCCGCACCCCCTGCCTTATATAGGCGCGGGGGAAAGGCAGGGGAGGGTGGCGCCCCACCTTCCTTTCTCCCATGAGAGGGAAAGGTAGGAGGGGCTAGCCCTCCTCCCTTTCCTTCCCATAGGGCCTGCTGTCCAAAGAAGGGGCACACCAGGGGCTGGTCTGTTCCCTGTTTGGCCCATTAGGTCCATATCTTTGCCGGGGGTGCCCGAAACTCCTTTCCGGTGACCCAATAAGTACCCGATACCCTCCGAAACACTTTCTGTGTCCGAATACCATCATCCTATATATCAATATTTACCTCTCGACCATTTCGACACTCCTCGTCATGTCCGCGATCTCATCTGGGACTCTGAACAACATTCGGTCACCAAATCACATAACTCATATAAGACTATCGTCATCGAACGTTAAGCATGCGGACCCTACTGGATCGAGAACTGTTTAGACATGACCGAGAAACCTCTCCGGTCAATAACCAATAACAGAACCTAGATGACCATATTGGCTCCTACATATTCTACAAAGATCTTTATCGGTCGAACCGTTATGACAACATACGTAATTCCATTTGTCCATCGGTATGTTACTTGCCCGAGATTCGATTGTCAGTATCTCTATACCTAGTTCAATATTGTTACCGACAAGTCTCTTTACTCGTTCCATAATACATCACCTCATGACTAACTCCTTAGTCCTTTGCTTGCAAGTTTATGATGTGTATTACTGAGAGGGCCCAGAGATACCTCTCCGATACTCGGAGTGACAAATCCTAATCTCGATCTGTGCCAACTCAACAACACCTTTAGAGATACCTGTACAGCATCTTTATGATCACCCAGTTACGTTGTGACATTTGATAGCGCACAAGGTATTCCTCCGGTATCTGCGAGTTGCATAATCTCATAGTCGAAGGAATAAGTATTTGACATGAAGAAAGCAATAGCAATAAAACTGAACGATCATTATGCTAAGCTAACTGATGGGTCTTGTCCATCACATCATTCTCCTAATGATGTGTTCCCGTTATCAAATGACAACACATGTCCATGGTTAGGACACTGATATGTCTCCAACGTATCTGTAATTATTGATTGTTCCATGCTGTTATATTATTAATCTTGGATGTTTTATAATCATTTTATATCATTTTTTGGTACTAACCTATTGACATAGTGCCAAGTGCCAGTTGTTGTTTTCTGCATGTTTTTTACATCGCAGGAAATCAATATCAGACGGAGTCCAAATGCAATGAAACTTCACGGAGAATTTTTATGGGCCAGAAGGAACACAACGGGCCCTGGCTGCGCCTGGTGGGTTGTGCCCACCTCGGGTGCCCCCCAAACCGCTTCTTTGCTCTATAAATACCCCAATATTCCAGAAACCCTAGCGGAGTCGACGAAATATTCATCCAACTGCCGCATAGTCCAGAACCACCAGATCCAATCTAGATACCATCTCGGATGGGGTTCACCACCTCCATTGGTGCCTCTCCGATGATGCGTGAGTAGTTCTCTGTAGACCTTCAGGTCCATAGTTAGTAGCTAGATGGCTTTCTCTCTCTCGCTGAATTCTCAATACAATGGTCTCTTGGAGATCCATATGATGTAACTCTTTTGCGGTGTGTTTGTTGGGATCTGATGAACTTCGAGTTTATGATCAGTTATATCTTTTTATATCCATGAAAGTTATTTGAGTTTCTTTGATCTCTTATATGCATGATTACTTATAGCCTCGTATTTCTTCTCCGATATTTGGGTTTTGTTTGGCCAACTTGATCTATTTATCTTGCAATGGGAAGAGGTGCTTTGTAGTGGGTTCGATCTTACGGTGCTTGATCCTAGTGACAGAAAGGGAACCGACACGTATGTATCGTTGCTACTAAGGATAAAACGATGTGGTTTATCTCTACATAGATAGATCTTTTCTACATCATGTCATCATTCTTATTGCATTACTCTGTTTCTCTATGAAGTTAATACACTAGATGCATGATGGATAGCGGTCGATGTGTGGAGTAATAGTAGTAGATGCAGGCAGGAGTCGGTCTACTAATCTTGGACGTGATGCCTATATAATGATCATTGCCTGGACATCGTCATAATTATTTGAAGTTCTATCAATTGCCCAACAGTAATTTGTTTACCCATCGTTTGCTATTTTTTCTCGAGAGAAGCCACTAATGAAATCTATGCCCCTGGGTCTTCTTTCTCATATTTGCCTTTGCGATCTACTTTTTCCTTGCATTTATTTTCAGATCTATTAAACCAAAAATATAAAAATACTTTGCTGCACTTTATTTTATTTTGCGATATATTTATTCAATCTATTACAACTTTCTCCCGTCCGCACGCCATTTCTGGCGCCGTTACCCGAAAGGGATTGACAACCCCTTTAAGACGTTGAGTTGCGAGGTGTTGTTATTTGCGTGCAGGGGCTGTTTACGTTGTGTTGCTTGGTTCTCCTACTGGTTCGATAACCTTGGTTTCATATATGAGGGAAATACCTACCGCCGCTGTGCTGCATCATCCCTTCTTTGGGGAAATACTGACGTAGCTTCAAGCGACATCAAAAGGAATTTCTGGCGCCGTTGCCGGGGAGGATCTTCAACATATACCAGGTTCCTAATCACAAATCTCATCTCCTTGCAATTTACATTATTTGCCATTTGCCTCTCATTTTCCTCTCCCCCACTTCACAAAAAATTGCCATTTTATCCGCCTCTCTTTTTCCGTTCGCCGTTTTCTTGCCGGATATGTTTTTGTGTGTGTTCTTGTTTGCATAGTTATGATGCCTCAAAGAAAATATTATGATGTTCCTTACCCAAATATTTTGCTTGAAATTGAGAAGAGTACTAAGGAATATATGACTACACAATCTGAGCATAATAAATATTTTACTGAAGAACATAAGGAGCACTCTGTTGTGCTAGATGCTATTTACAAAACAACTTGATGATATTAGTAGAGAAGTTTGCAATCTCCAATCTAAGTATGCTTTTGCCGAAAGTTTGCTAGGAAAAATATCCGATGCACAAGCTACCTTAGTAAATCAAATGGCCGCTAAACCAATCTCGTTAGAGGATAAAAGTGATGAAGATGTTAAAATGATTGGTGTTTCTTCTGTTGATTCCTTGTTTAGTAAAGTCAGGATTGATAAAAAGGGACTGGAGAAGGTGTCCTAATATTTCAGAGGGTGAAAATCTTGTTGAGAAAATTGATGAAAATGGGTTTGGAGAGGTCAAGACATTAACTAGTGATGTGCCCACTCTTTTGGATTACAAAGACTTTAATTATGATAGGTTCTCTTTGATTGATTGTATTTCTTTGTTGCAATCCATGATAAATTCACCCCATGCTTATGAACAAAATAAATCTTTTACTAAACATATTGTTGATGCTATGATGAAAGCTTTTGAAGAAAAATTGGAATTAGAAGTTTCAATTCCTAGAAAATTGCAAGATGAATGGGAACCTACTATCAAAGTCAAGATTAAAAATTATGAGTGTTTTGCTTTGTGTGACTTGGGTGCTAGTGTTTCCACAATTTCGAAATCTTTATGTGATGTGCTTGGTCTTACTAATCTTGAAGAATGCTCTTTGAATTTGCACTTGGCGGATTCTACTATTAAAAAGCCTATGGGAAGAATTAATGATGTTATTATTCTTGCAAATAGGAATTATGTACCCATAGATTTTATTGTTCTTGATATTGATTGCAATCCGTCTTGTCCAATTATTCTTGGTAGACCTTTTTACGCACTATCGGTGCCGTGATTGATATGAAAGAAGGCAATATCAAGTTCCAATTTCCTTTGAGGAAGGGTATGGAACACTTCCGTAGAACAAGAATTAAGCCACCTTATGAATAAATCATGAGGGCATCTTATGGATCTCGAACCAAGGATGACAAAACTTAGATCCTTGCTTTATGCCTAGCTAAGGGCGTAAAACTATAGCGCTTGTTGGGAGGCAACCCAATGGATAAAATTTATTTTTGCTTTTTGCTTTCTGTTTTTGTGTGTTTGCAAAATTATGCTACTGTTATGATTGTGTTTTTTGTATTTTAATTAGTGTTTGTGCCAAGTAGAACCTATAGGATCTTCTTGGGTGATAGTTGTTTGATCTTGCTGAAAAAGACAGAAACTTTGCACTCACGGAAATAATTTTCATAAATCACAGAAAAGTGCTTTTGCCCTGATTCTTTTTGCAGAAGATTAATATACAAATTACCCTGGTCGTCCTATTTTTCAGAAGTTTTGGAGTTACAGAAGTATTCGAAAAAGTCATATTGCTACAGACTGTTCTGTTTTGACAGATTCTGTTTTCTTTGTGTTGTGTGCTTATTTCGATGGCTCTATGGTTTTCTTTGATGAGTTTTTGCCATAGAAAAGTTGGAATACAGTAGATACAATACAAAAACAAAATATGAGTTGGTTTGCTTTCTTATACTAACGGATCTCACGAAGGTATTGTTGAGTTTTGTGTGATTGAAGTTTTCAAGTTTTGGGTTATCTTACGATGGATGAAGGAAGGATAGAAGAGCCTAAGCTTGGGGATGCCCTGGCATCCCAAGCTATTATCCAAAAAATGAGCAACCAACTAATCTTGGGGATGCCCCCCGAGTGGCATCCCCGCTTTCTTCCAACGACTATCGATATTTTACTCGAAACTATATTTTTATTCATCACATGATACGTGTTTTGCTTGGAGCGTCTTGTATGATATGAGTCTTTTATTGTTTTATTTTGTGTTTTAAGTCATCAATCCTTGCTGGACACACCTATTTGAGAGAGCCAAAATTATGTCATGACCTGTTAGAATTGCTCTCTATGCTTCACTTAAATCTTTTATGAGCAATGGACTTGCTCTAGTGCTTCACTTATATCTTTTTGAGCATGGTGTGCTTTAGTATTTTTGAAGAAATGCTCTCTTGCTTCACTTAGATTTATTTGAGAGTTAGTAAAAATTTCAAGAAATTCTCTCTTGCTTCACTTAAATTATTTTGAGAGAAAGAAAAAAATTATGCTCTTGATCTTCACTTATATTTGTTCGAGCTTATGAAAAGCAACACATGAAAAATTAGTCCCAAAATGATAGATATCCAAGAAGGATATAATAAAAACTTTCATGAAGATCATTGAACAAAATAAACTTGATTCTTAGTAATAGTTTTGAGATATGATGATGTGATATGTGAGTTGTGTTGATGAGTAATTATGCTTTAGTAAGAATATTGGTGTTAAGGTTTGTGATTCCCTATGCAAGTACAAAAGTCAATAGTCATGCAATGAAATTATATCCTACTTATGGTGCATTATTCGGTGTTAATTATGCTTAATGCTTGCTTATGAGATTATTCGTTTCTTGGTTGGTTGCTTCTCAATCTTTTGCTAGCCTTCATTTTGCACCAAGTATGATCTCTACTTGTGCATCCAAAATCCTTTAAACCAGTTTTGCCACATGAGTCCACTATATCTACCTATATGCGGTATTCTTTTGCCGTTCTAAGCAAATTTGCATGTGCCATCTCTAATTTTCAAAATAAACTTCTCTTTTGTGTATTCGTTTCGCTCACGGAGCGGTGACGGGTGGCTAATATTTTCCATGCTGGATGTGTTATTCTCACGAAGAGTGTTTATTCACTTGTCATTGCACGAGAGTAAGACAAAGGTTTTAGGGATGCCTAGTCCTGAAATGCAAAAATGAATTTAGTTTATGTTGTCAAATAATAAATTCCTTGGAAAGTGTTGGTATGGAGGGCAACCGTGGATATGGCTAGCCATGGAAAGTGAAAGTATGGTGGAAAAAGGAATAAACTTTATTTTATGTTTGGGAACCACCTATGGCATTCTAGCATGGAAAGTGTTGGGAACTCTAAGTCATTTTCATTGGTGGGATGGATGCACCTCCCAAAATGTTTTTATCTCTAATTTTTCGCTTTGAGCTCTGGCACCTCTACAAATCCCTACTTCCCTCTATGAAGGGCCTTTCTTTTACTTTATGCAATTTTTATTTTGAATTTGAGT
This sequence comes from Triticum aestivum, assembly GCF_018294505.1. Classification (NCBI taxonomy): domain Eukaryota; kingdom Viridiplantae; phylum Streptophyta; class Magnoliopsida; order Poales; family Poaceae; genus Triticum; species Triticum aestivum. The sequence goes on from NC_057814.1 coordinate 535,836,667, forward strand.
CTCCCTCTTCTCTTACAAAAGCACCAACTAGGGGGCAATATGATCGTACTTAAGTATTGGGTGTAGTCAATATTCGAGTGTGTTTCATGAATGGATCAATGACTGAGCATGATGGGCTAGGGATTACTTATTTTAGCGTTGATATTTTGAAACACATGGTTGCACTACAAAAAAAATACACTTCTGTGATGATACGTGTTTGTCACAGTAGGTCACGTTTTCTGTCATGCATGTACATCCATGACAAATTTATGACAGAATCAAGATAGTCATACCTGTGCTGTCGTAGAAGTGTTCCATGACATTACCAAAATTATCATCACGGAAGTGTCCACTTCCATGACGATAAATTGCGCGTCACAGAAGTGCTTTCGTAAAGGGTGACCGACACGTGGCATCCACCGTAACGGAACGCCGTTAAGCTATTGGGTCCGGTTTTGGATCCGATAACCCGTTAACAGCCCGGACCAATGGGGATTTTCCACGTGTAAAATCATCATTGGCCGGAGGAAACACGTGTTGCCTCACCGTTGGGACAGATGTCATCCACTCATTGGACAGGAGGCGCCTATGATAGGTCGACACGTGGCACGGCCCAACAGTGGCCCATTCCGGTGAAAAAGGCCGGCCCAGTAAAAAATAGCAGGCCGGCCCATATAAGGCCTACTTGTGTCAGGTCCATTTAAGCCCACGACCCATACGAGATGTGCCAATTCGGCCCGTCAACGGCCCGTTAAAGATTTGACACCATTGCAGCCCATCGTCAGTTCGAGCCCGTTAACAGCCCGCTATATATTTGGGCTCAATATCGGCCCGATGAGATTTCGGCCTGTTAACGGCCCATTCAGTGGATGGGCCAATTTTCACGATGTACATCTTTCGGCCTTTTAGCGACCCATTTAAATGTTGGGCTAATTTCCGGCCCGGTGTGTCTTTCAGCCTGTTGACGGCCCATAAATCAGTTGGGCCATTTGTAGTCGGACCTGAGTTTCGGCCTTTTAGCGACCCATTTAAGTGTTGGGCCAATTTCCGGCCCGGTGTGTCTTTCAGCCTGGTGACGGCCCATATATCTGTTGGGCCATTTGTAGTCGGACCTGAGTTTTGGCCTTTTAGCGACCCATTTAAGTGTTGGGCCAATTCCCGGCCCTGTGTGCCTTTCAGCCTGTTAACGGACCATAAATGAGTTGGGCCATTTGTAGTCGGACCTGAGTTTTGGCCTTTTAACGGCCCATGCCCTTCATGGTCCAATACCAGCCCGGTTTCTCTTTCGGCCTGCTAAAGGCCCACAACACAGTTGGGCCATTTACAATACGACCTGACTTTCGGCCTCTTAGCGGCCCATGCTCTTCATGGTCCTGTACAAGCCCGCTGTCTCTTTCGGCCTGCTAAAGGCCCACAGTATAGTTGGGCCATATGTAGCCCGAACTTAGTAACGGCCTGTTAACGGCCCGTGAAATCAATTGGGCCCACCTGTTGCCCGCTTCGATGTCAGCCTGTTAACGACCCGGGAGTTAAGAGGGCCGACCATTAACTTTCGGCCTGGTAACGGCCCATTAACTTAATGGGCCCACTAAAGTTCGTACATGTCTTTAGGCCAAATTAGATAATTTGAGCCCATTACGACGAGCAATTATGCACAGGACCAAAACCGATCAAGCAAAGGTACGGCATACAGGGAAAAACGTTGCACATCCAGCATATATTATAGGAAATTACATCCACTGGGCAATCAAAGATTGATGCCAGTGCAAATAAATGAACAGAACCTAACGATCTACAACGTCACAATCTGCAACCTCAGCACGGATGAAGCCCATAAGCATGTGGGCAAGTTCTTGCTGCTTTGCTACACTGTCTCTGAAAACATTGATCAGTTGTTGTGTCGCACGACTCTGCACCTCTGATTCCTCCACCATTTCCATCATTCCTTCAGCCATTAATTGGTTCACAAACATACATTTTTTCCGTTGCATTCGAGACAGAGGATACTGAACAGATTCAGATGGCGATTTTGGCAGGCTTGTATTATTGATAGTGGAGAGTGTCTCGACCACTGCATCATAACATAAATTAGGAGGGGAACCAAACAGATTAATCATGAGTTATTGGCATATTACCTGGCCTAGATTTATTGGAAAGAAACAATGGGGTTGCCTTGCTGTTTTCAGAGTTTGTCTTCTTATCTTCAGCAGCCTGCACCAAATTAAGACACTAGCATTGCTATCATTGGCCAAGTCAGATAATAGGAAAGCAACATTGGCACAACGAACGTTTGGGCAACTAGCCAACACCAAATTAACACAATATGGCACAGCTATCATCAGCCAGGTAAGGTAATACGAAAGCAACATTGACACAATGAATGAATGGGCAACCAGAGCAGCACTACAATTCAGTAATGTGCATGATATGAGATAGTACACTCATGCAGCTCAGTATGCAAAACTACCAGGCAGTTTTCTTTACAAAAATCAACATTGGCGCCTTTAACATTTTGCTACAACTAATTTTAGATCAGATAAAGGTTGGATTCACGCCGATTAACAAAATACATGCTGATGTAAAAATATAGTGATATACAACAGGTACTTACATCAGCATTGGAGCACAGAGAATTCCCGCAAGATATTTTCCTCGAATACAATCCCAATGAAGGAAGTCTTCTATCATTTAACCTTATTTTCTAAAAGAGAGATGGGTAAGAAACATGTAGAAAATATGATCAGAATGCTATAAAATTTCATGATGCGAGGATACGCACACGCTTCTTAGAATGGAGTTGACATTCTTTTGCTGGACTGGAGCGGACTAGTTCTTTGGCCACTGGAATCTGCTTATTATCAGTGGGAGTTGGGTTTCTCTGTGCTGGAGCAGTATCTATGAAAAATGGAGTTGGTTTATTATCTCCTGGCGTTTGGATCTTTTGCAAAGACCTGGTTTGTAACCCTTCAGATTCTAACATAGCCGTCTTCCCCTTGCATGCCTTATATAGAAGAATGGTGCTTCAATTATAAAACATGCTACAGCAGAGATGGAATAGGTACTGAAGAATAGAAAGGCATGACATATTGACATGTATTCCCTCCATCCGGAAATAAATGGATGGGTCTAGGCGTATTTCAGTTCTAGATACATCCAGTTTTATCCATTTCTGCGACATGTAATCCGGACGGAGGGAGTATGATGTAAGAGCTAGGGATACGACAGGACAACACAGTAAAAAAACACTGAAAACCCACTGCAGAACCAAAGTAATCAAACCCACTGATATGAGATAGTACACTCATGCAGCTCAGGATGCAAAACTACCAGGCAGTTTTCCTTACAAAAATCAACATTGTGGCCTTTAATCATACATTTTGCTACAACTAAATTTAGATCAGATAAAGGTTGGATTCACGCCGATTAACAAAATACATGCTGATGTAAAAATATAGTGATATACAACAGGTACTTACATCTGCATTGGAGCACAGAGAATTCCTGCAAGAATCTTTCCTCACAGACGATACCAGTGCAGAAATTCTTCTATCTGTTAAGCTTATTTTCTAAAAGAGAGATGGGTAAGAAACATGTAGAAAATATGATCAGCATGCTATAAAATTTCATGATGCAAGGATACGCACACGCTTCTTAGAATGGAGTTGACATATTTTTGCTGGACTGGAGCGGACTAGTTCTTTGGCCACTGGAATCTGCTTATTATCAGTAGGAGTTGGGTTTCTCTGTGCTGGAGCAGTATCTATAAAAACTGGAGTTGGTTTATTATCTCCTGGCGTTTGGATCTTTTGCAAAGACCTGGTTTGTAACCCTTCAGATTCTAACATAGTCGTCTTCCCCTTGCATGCCTTGTATAGAAGAATGGTGCTTCAATTATAAAACATGCTACAACAGAGAGATGGAATAGGTACTGAAGAATAGAAAGGCATGACATATTGACATGTATTCCCTCCATCCGGAAAAAATGGATGGGTCTAGGCGTATTTCAGTTCTAGATACATCCTTTTTTATCCATTTCGGCAACATGTAATCCGGACGGAGGGAGTATGGTGTAAGAGCTAGGGATACGACAGGACAACACAGTAAAAAAACACTAGTTGAATGTAAAACTGTATGCTAGCGGAATACGTACAGAAAAAACTAAGGCAACATACACGTGTATGATTGGGAAACTAAGATGGCATTGCAACAGAGCACTAGAACAACACTTCAATGTAAAAAAACATGGTATGGTAGACAGATGAAGTACATACTGATGAATAACAATGCATAAGATATTCAGAAGCATGATGTCCAAATTAAGCAGATGGCATTGCGATAGAGTAGAATGACAGTACTTGAATTTGAAAACATGTTATCATGAATGGAATAGGTACTGAAAAACAGGAAGGCATGACATATTTACATGCATGATCAGCATGCTAAGCACATGGCATTGCAACAGAGTAGATACACTCCAGGACATTATATGCATGTTGTACCCATATCACGGGCCAAGTTAGAGCAAGGACCTTGTGGGGTGAAGAGGATTCAACATCTTTCTGCAAGTCTTCTGAAGAACTGCCTTTACATGTTCCATCATATTGGGTATCATTGACATCAAGTTTATTGGCCTTTACATTGCTCCGTGAGGTTCTTGTGGATATATCAGTGTGTGCAATTATATCTGACATGCATGGAAGACAACTAGTAGTTAGATTTATGTAATGAGTGCCTGTAGGAGACGACATAAATAGTAGGACTGGGGTTAACTAGCAGCAACAGGTCTCAAAAACTAAAGGGAGAACACAGATGAAAGCTACAGAATATGTATCGTTTGTACTCGAGATTAACTAGATGGCACACAAAAGTATTAAAGAACAACATAGGTAATACTAGAAGTGGTATAATACTATAATCACCAGCCTGTGGGATAGCATTGGCTGATGGATGATAACTATGGAACAACGTTACCTAAAGAACAAGTATCTTAGCTGAACTATGGAACAACGTTAACTCCTGAACAAGACCCGTAAGAGATCAGCATGAATATACAGTGAAATGTGATAATCTATTTTCCATGCTTAGATGAATAACAAAGCCATAAATGTTGCACACAAGTAAGATGAGGGTACAACCTATCTGGCCGCCATCCATAGGAGTGAGCATCATGTGCTGACTTGTCGATGGCCCTGCAGTTGTTGTGGCTGTCCATGTCGGGCACGCGCATTCGATGCAGGGAACTGTTGAGTGGGGACTATAGCTCCCTTCTGGTGTATGCTTCCCTTGTTGGAGCAGCTGCGGTGAGTCGGAAGACGGTGTGGCTGAAGATGCAGATAACGCATAATGTTAAGAACGACACATCTCTTTGATCTGAAGAAATACACTAAGAGATCAACAACAAGGTACGAGAGTGGTCACACGTCTGTTGACTGAAGACTAAATTGGGGTCACACGATTTTATTTTATTTTGGTACTGTCCGATCTACGCCGGATGGCTTGATGGCCGTCTTGTGCCTCCCGGCTGACACTGTTAGGAATCTTCCCCGAAGAGCCAGCGACCAACGGCAGAGCAGCTTGCCTCCGCCGTCCGTGGCCCCGGCCAAAACCCCGCTCCCCGCCCCACCGCACTGCCGTGGTTGCGCCGCCCCCGGGCCAATCCACAAAGACTCCCCGTCATCCAGATCCGGCGGCGGCAGTACCTTCAACCCACGCAACTCTAAGATAGCCATCTAAGCGCTGCTTCCGCGGCGAACTTGCGGCCCCGCACCCTTACGTTAGACACCAGCCAACCGGCAGCCTAGGAGCTCCGCCGCCTCGAGGGGTGCTTCTTCCCATTGGGAATCGATTGGCCCAGAATAAAAATTCAGACAACTGACGCCTAAATAAAGTGATTTGAGATGAGGGTGCGACCTATCTGGCGGCATGGTGAAGTAGGCAGGTCCAGCTGCCGAGTCAGTGAGGCCGGCGCGGTTGCGGTGGCCACCGGCGGCAGGGAAACAACGATGTCGCGACGGTCGACGGCTACGGGGAAGCAGCGCCGGGACTCTGGACGGATCCGAAGTTGGAGCCGCTCCGGCGCCGTGAACAACGGCGGGGGTGAATCGGCTCCGGTACGGTTCACGCGGCCGTCGTCGAGGCAGCTCCAGCAGCACGGAGTAAGAGGCACACGGCCCAGTGCACGACGGCAAATGGACAGCGTCTCCGGCATTAGGGAGGAGGGCGGCTGTGAAATTGGTGTGGTGGGGGCGCCATGGAGGAGGGGCTGAGGTTTCGCGGCTCGGGAGAAGGGAGCTTCCGGGGAGAAGGTGATTTGGCGCCCACGAGGTATGAATGGGGGGGGGATTGGGAGGGGAGTGGAACCATGTTTTACGGACGCATTTGTCTGAAATGTGAGGGGGAGTTACAGTTCTACCCCTGCCTTTAGGCTTCTCGGCTTGGGTCTGTGTACTGAGGGTCGGGGATAGTAGAGTAACTTTGCTTCTCCCCAAATAGTGGGCGGGAGCGATTTCGGGCGAGGAGGGCGTGTTTTGAAATATAGTGGGCGCGAGCGATTTCGGGCGAGGAGAGCGTGTTTTGAAATAGTGGGCGCGAGCTATTTCGGGCGAGGAGAGCGTGTTTTGCCGACCATGGTTTATGAATTATTCGGCACATGTCATTTCGGCCGAGGAGAAGGCGCGCTTGGATGAAGTTACGAACCTACCCTCGATGTACAACGGGCCAATTAATGCGTGTCCCACATAGGACGGTAATTTCGCGTCTCCCATTTATTTGCTCGGGCGAATTCCACCGAGCAGAGGATGTTTAACGGTTCGTTCAAAATTTGGGAGAACGAGCATCCACGTCTACCTTACCAAGTCGATTCGAATCAAATTTTGAAATATTAGCTTGCCACTTCTTTTTTAGATGGAGAGATGATGCTCGGGAGTAATGTGTTTTTACATGCTCGTTGCTAGCGATTTACTATATGACAAATAGTTGACCCACTCAAAAACGGGAATCAAACCCAAAATGAAATATCTCGATTCAATGAAATAGCTCGTTCACCAGGTCAAAATAGTGAACTAAATCCAAAATTGAACACCTCAATCGAATAGCATGTTGTACAGTATTATAGTACTCCATGAACATGTTGAAAGTCAAATTAATGAACTTGTTTGATATACGCATATATCCGTTCATGTGTGGATTGCAGACAACATGTTCTCCAATTTAAATATTTGAATGCAAGTTTATATCGAAACATGGTTTATATCAGTCTTTGATGCATAAAACGCGACCTCCCCCTCTCCCGGACTCCTGCTCTCTCTCTCTCTCTCTCGCCGACAATCTTCAATTCTGTCGCACGCATCCAACACACAAACCTTGTTGGTCCCTCTCGCTTTCTCTCCATCTCTCTCTTCTCTTGTGTGTGTGCGTGGGGGGGGGGTCTTTCTAGTTCGCATGCATATATACTCCATCTATAGGTCTCTCTCGCACACTATGTATGATTCTCTAGTCCAAGCTAGATATCTTGGGTGCACTCATCGTACGCACACAAATTCCTTGGCTCGTTGCCCGTAACTCTCTCACGCACCACTCTGTCGTCTCGGAGCTCTTCCCCCCTCTCTCAAACTCTCCATCTACCTGGGTCACACATACACATGCATATCTCACTCGCACTCGATAGGCCCATCTAAAACTCTATCTCTCTCCCTCGTTCTCTCTCCATCTCACACGCACACACACACAATCTCATGCCTAGCTAGCCAAGTATGATGGTCTCTCACTCAATTGTAGGCACACGCAGTCCCCCCTATATGTATATGACTAGCTAATCTTAGTCTCCATCACAAACATGTGCATGGTCTATCTCGATTTCTCTCGGGGCATCTTTCTATCGCGCACGCACCTCCCTCGATCTCCCACCCATATAGTCCCCTCACGATCTCGAGGGGTCTCTCTATCACAAACACACCCTCTCGCCCTCCCCATGCGTCCATGTTCTCCATGTGTCCCTCTCGACCTTTGTTCCTTGTTGGCCAGACCTCTATTGGACATGTGCTATAGGGGTGTCTCTCTCCGTTGCAAACAATCACACACTAGCTATCTTCGTGTATCTCCTCGCCTCGCTTTTCTATCTCGGAGATGCATGCGTGATATGTTCGCCTAAGAAACGAAAAAACACACACTCTCTCTCTAATTTATCGTTTGTTGTCACTTTCTCTTTCACACACATACTCTTTTTGCACACTTACTCATTCTCCTTCACACGCACTTGATCCCTCTCGACTTAGGCACTCTCCTCGGTCCATAGCATATTGATTTATTGAAAAGTCAAACATCACAAAGTTTGACCATGTACGTGGAGAAAAACAATTACATCTAGAACGGCAAACATATACCATTAGATTCACCATGAGATGTAGTTTCGTATGATGTATCTTTGGTATTGAAGATATAAATAACATTTGTGTAAACCTGATCAAAGTTTCCAAAGTTTGACTTCTAAAAAATTACATGCACTGCATTATCGAGCGGATGGAATATCTCTTTCCCCCTCTCAGCTATCTGACGCACCACTCAGCCTTATCGGGGCTCCTCAATCTCTCTCAAACTTTATATCTCCCTGGTTCACACATACACATGTCTCGCTCGCGCTATACATATAGACCCATCCAACACTCTCCGCCCTTGTTCTCTCTCTATGTGACACGCACCCCCCTAATAAGTACCATAATCCCTCACTCCATCATAGGCGCAAGCACTCCCCCCTAAGTATGATTATCTCTCACTAGCCATCAGGAACACACGTATTGTCTCCTTCCATCCATATGTCTATCTCGATATCTCTCGGGGTATCTTCTATCGCGCACACACCTTGTCACTCGATCTCCCACCCATGTAGTCCCATCACGATCTCCAGGGGATCTCTCTATGACAAACATACACTCTCTCCTCCCCATGTCTGCATTTTCTCCGTACGTCTCTCTCGACCTCTCTCCCTTGTTTGTCAGACCCCTCTTGGCCACGTGCTAGGGGTCTTGCTCTCTCGGTTGCAAACAACCACACACTATCTCCTCACCTTGCTTCCGTTGTCGAAGATGCATGTGTGATATGTTTGCATAAGACACACACGTTTTTTCTCGACTTTTATCGAGTGTTGTCCATGTCTCTTTCACACACGCACACACACTTTTTTCACTCACTCTTTCTATTTCACACTCTCTCTCTCTCTAGTTAGGGACTCTCTCACGTCCATAAGCATATGGATGTTTTGAAAAGTCAAACCCCAGAAAAGTTTGACCAGGTATATGTGGAGAAAAACATTTACATCTGGAAAGATCATTAGATTCATCACAACATGTACTTACTTCATACTATCATTTATCTTTGGTATTGTAGATATAAGTAATTTCTTTATAAACTTGGTCAAAGTTTCAAAAGTTTGACTTTAAAAAAAATGTTGGAACTACATTACCGAACGGAGGGAGTAGCTCTTTCTCTCTCTCTGCTATCTCTCACGGGCCTCCCCTTTCACACGAACACTCTATATGACGGATTATACACTCACTGTGTCAGCGTATAGCTCCGTATATTGTTTAGTTGACCGGTCAACCAGTCCACATGCTGCCTTGTCAGCTCGTGTTCTGTATCTTCGTGTGCTGGCCCATGTGGCAGTGGGTGAAAAATAAGTAAACTAGAGGCCCATCTGACACGCGGTGAAGTAAAAAAAGTTGAAACCACTCGGGGTAGCACCCCGCACGCTAGTAAATTGAGGGAGCATTGAGGACACACTTCTTCTGCGTGGAGGACGCACTCGCGCACAATTCACCACTGCGCGGCGGCATGCACAGAAGGACGCACTCGCGCACACCCAGCACACAACACACACCAGCACACGTGTACACCGGCGTCACCGCCGGTTGAGATGGACGGCAAGGCAGCCAACAAGCGAAGGTGGCTCGAGCCAAAACCGCATCCGGCGAGCCTGGACTTCATGAGCAGCCTCCCCGATGCCATGCTGCTCGTCATCATCGGCCTCCTCCCCACCAAATCTGCCGTGCGGACCGCCCTGCTCTCCCGGCGGTGGCGCCCCCTCTGGCGCCGCGTCCCCCTCAACCTCACCGCCGACAGCTGCCTCTGCGACGGGGATTGCAAACACATGGCCGCAGTCTCGAAGATCCTTTCATCACACCCTGGGCCAGCCAGACAATTGACATCCGCATGTTCAGTACCAACTACAAGGTCCAACCTAAGTTCGACGAGTGGTTCTTATCCCCCACCCTAGATCAGCTCGAGGAGCTCAGATTTGAAGCTGGAAGATGTCGCTCTCTGCCGCCGTCCGCGCTCCGCCTCGCTCCGACGCTGCGCCGCGCCAGCTTCAGCTCCTGCTATCTTCCCCAGATTAATGCCGCGCCTGCCCTTCTTCTCCCTCAACTCAAGCAGCTCGACCTCTTCGACGTTGTCATCTTGAAGAAGGCTGTGGAGCACCTGCTCCACAGCTGTACTGCGCTCGAGTACCTTCGTCTTGAGCAGATCCACGGGTTCATTAGCCTCCACATCGCCTTGACGAATCTCCGATGGATTTATGTGTCTTGCTGGCCCCGCAACAAAACATCAATTGGGAAGAGATTACTCCAGCTGTTCCACGTTATGGTCATTGAGAATGCGCCTTTCCTTGAGAGATTGCTTGTATCAGATCTAGAAGGTCCAACAAAAATCAGGGTCATTGACGCGCCGAAATTGACAACGTTGGTGCACTCGTCTGCCAAATTCTTCGAACTCTTTATTGGATCCGTAATCGTTCAGGTACAACACTCATCTTCTTCTCCGTCTTCTTGAAATTCACATTTTTAAATTTCTTCTTGATGTATTTACGACCGTCTTCTAGAAAATGATTCCTGCAAGCTTGACCCAGTCTATGCGCACAGTTAAGATCTTGGCAATAAAATCTATCGGCCCCAATCTGGATCAAGTTGTTGGATTCCTTACATGCTTTCTGTGCACGGAGAAGCTACTCATCGAGGTGAAACTTCTTTCCTATTAGTAAACGGTAATCACAACGTAGCTCAAATTTTTCGTAATTTTCCCAAATTACGATGACAAGTGTACTGTTCAAAACTGCATCTACGCACTTCATCGAAAGAAATGTTTTTAGTATTTTTTCTCACGTGATCACCTGCATCGTTTTTTTGTTGTACTACTCCCTCCTTTCTGGTTTATAGGGCTCAATTCAAAAATCTCACCAACCAAGGTAGATGGTGAGTGGTGGAATACTTTTTGTAATTTGCAAAAGCACCCAATTAATGCTCTTGTTTTCCTCAAAAATTTATGTTTACCAATGTATTAATTGCAATGCATGCATGCATGCATAAAGTACTTGCATTGGTCAATTTTCTCTTTAATACTTGCATGCAATTATTTAGTGCACCTTGGAATCTGAACTTGTGATGGGGAACAACCAAATGGAGCCTTATAAAATGGAAAAACTAAGATTTTGAGATAAGCCCTATAAACCGGAAAGGAGGGAGTACTATAGTAGCCTAGGCTACTCATAGTGGAAAGTAACTTAGACTACTCCAGTAACTCTATGGTTACCCTAAGAGCAAGTGCTACCTTCGTCCTGGTTTACTCTTCCTATTTTGTAGTATCAAAATTTGACCATAGATTTAACTGACAAAATGTTAATGCTTGTCACTAAGAACTATATCGTTGGATTCGTATTTGAACATAATTTCAAATGGTGTAATTTTTTGTGACATGCATTGGCATTTTCTTACATAAATATATGGTCAAAATTTTATACTAAATAAGAGGTAGTACAAAAGTGGGCTATAACGGCCCTCCACTATGTAGGCCAAAACACGTGCCAAATTCACTTGTGATGCATTTGGCATCGATGCCCCTCCATTGCTCACCTGGTGCCCCAATCTGAATCACCTACTTTGCTCCGGTGCCAAATTAACTCACGCAATGAAAAAACACTTGCGTGGGAGAGAGAGAGAGAGGACTGAGGCAATAAAAAAACACTTGTTTGGGAGAGTGAGAGGCTGGTGTAGTTGGTTTGATTGATTTGTTTATACATGTGGGTCTGTGCGCGCAGCGGTGCCAACTCTCTCACATCGCGAGAGCGGTGCCAAAATCTTTTGATTTGACATTGATGCGTATTATGTGGCATACTTTTGCGAAATATGGCATCGGCCACATAGTGGAAGGCAACAAATGCCCAAGCTCTTCACGTACTCCTAGGTAAATGAGAGGAAAGAGAAAGAGAGAGAGAGAGTGAAAAAATATCACTAGCCAGCCAACCCTATCATATGAGCGAATGATATTGGTACCTCTTGATGACACGGCAATCTTATACAGCCAGTTGCTCTAATATGTTCTCTTCTTTTGCAGATAAAAAAAGATCCTAAAGTGAAAAATGTGTTGCACTATAACAATCTCATCGAATGCCTTGATCTCCATCTTACAGAAATTTATTTGATCGACTACCGAGGCAGCACATCTGAGATTAAATTGGCCAGGTTCTTTGTTCTGGAGGCAAGTGCGCTCAAGGTAATGAGGTTTGGCGTTCTCTGGCGCAACAATGAATGGCGTGCTGATCACCGCAAGCATCTAAGCCTAAATGACAAAGTCTCCGCAGAAGCTGAATTTGTTTTTGAAACATCAAGTGGCCAGAGACTCGAAAACTTATTTGCCCATTAGTGACTTGTCAGGGAGGTGGATTTTAGTTTGTACGATAATGCTGCATCCACCTAAAGTAACGAAAGTTCTTACGTAACTTCCTAGTAATTCCCTCTTCGTAGGTGCAGCATTACTCGTAACATTTGTAATATCAGTTTGAAACTTGTAATATTGCCGTGTCCTATTCCTGCGTTTTCAAAATCCTGCGAATCAAACAGGTCCTGAGTTGGTGATGATGTTGTTCCTGCCATCTTTCACCAATAGCCGCCGGATCTAGATCTGACGCATACAAACCAAACTTCTCCAGTTTTGCAAAAAGATGCCCGCACTTGTTCCCTATTTACAAACAACTCCTGTCTTTCACAATCAGCCTTATCTCCTCCCCACCACATCTAGAAGGCCATGGAAAAATCTGGCGCGATGGCCGCTGCCGGCGCCGTCCACCCCCCAATCTTGGTGTTCCGTGCAATGCACAGGCATCTACGCACGGGAAATTATGTCGAACACGACTAGTTGTAAGCAGGCTAGGTCTACAGCCATGATGATAGTGACTGCAGACGGTGAGGCTGACTATGGTATGCCAAACACAGATCCTATACTCAGGTGTCATCTCCAGCGTAGGGTCTTGTCACTTCACTGTGAGGAGCAACACGTAATAATTTGACCAACGGGTAGTACAGTGCTACTACATTGGTAGTACTACTACTACTAGTACTAGCACCACCGTCTGGATTTAGTACTACTACCACGTCCATCTGGATTTAGTATTTGACTAGCAATATCTAGTAATGCATGTCACAAAAATTGTACTACTCCCTCTGTAAATAAATACATGGTGTATTGTTTTATTCCTATCGGCGAGATAACTTAATGCCTTTTTGCTACTTAATAGGATTTCATGCAATGAACTAACCACTACATGTGATGTTTGGTAGTCTCAAGTCATTGAAAGCATGCACGGGCACGGAGGGGGACGCAGCTTGATTGACTTACTGCACCTGCCTTTGAGTGTATGACATGTGGGCCCAACGGGTGGCTGGCCAACCTGTCATACAACCAAAGGCAGGTGCAGTAGAGGGGCGAGGAGTAGATGGCCAACACGCACGTGAATTCAACGCACTCTGCACTTCTCATATAAAGGCTCCCGCCAGTCCAATCTACGAAATCCTACGCACCCAAGGGCAAGAGTGATCACTCCAATCGCAAGATCTGTTGACTAGAAGCTAGACCCATGGAGGCGATGAGCGCGAGCATCAGCCGGCTGTGCCAGATGGTCCACGACGCCGGCCTGCGGCCCGACACCAAGGAACATCTCCAGGTAGTGCTTGAGGCCGCTTGGACGACAGCTTCGTCTCCTTGTTCGACGAGGACCTCGTCGGCTTCCTCGACAAGTTCACCATCGCCAAGAAGCTCGCGGACGACCTTGACGTATGCCTCCAGCCCACGCGCCTAGGCTCTGCGATTCCTGCCACCCTCAACGGCCTCTATGGTGACAACCTCTTCGACGCACTGGTGGCCCTGCGATTGCCCACCATCGCGTCGGAGAATGTCCACCTCGAGGTCGCGCTCGCCGCGCAGCGCCTGGCGCAGCAAGACACCATTGACATAATCACCCACATCTACGTGCAAATCGTCCACAAGGACTACTACATGCAAGAGGAGGACGATAGGACGCTGGCCTTCTTGGACCGCAGGGCAACCTTGGACAGCATTGTTCAGAAGCACGTTGAGCTTGCCGCCAACGCCGCTGCTCCTTACACGTCGGTTGGTGACCCGGTGCACTAGGGCGTGAGGATGTCGTTGATGGATCCGTATGTATGTTTATCTTTCCATCAAATCCATGTAGTAGTATATGGTACTACTAGTAATTATCTTACCTTTCGCATCAACTTCATAATTTTCCTACGTACTCCATGCATGAACCGCGCCAGAACCAAACTTCTCATTACTCTAGGGAAAATCGTTATTTCTATCTATTGGTCGCGCCATGGAGCAGAATCAAATTTTACAAGTTACAAGTTCAAAAGTAAAAGCCTGCCGTGTTTGCGTCGCACCCCCACACAGTTGGTCCGACACGCCGCTCAAGGGGGAATGCGTGCTGTGTTGCATTTTTACTTACAAGTGGGACCGCAGTTGAGCAAACCGACTATCGGCAAACCCCCACCCCGCCCACCGCGCGATGGCTGAGAAAACAGGAGGGAGAAGAGATGGCTGTAGCACGGACTCCAAGAAAATTGGTGTCGGATGGGACTCGTGTGGGTGGCGTGTGCCGTACTGCTAGACATGAATGCTAGTTATGGCCCATGCCACCCCACTATATCGAGGTGCTGGTTACGTAGAACAAATTTCCTGGAGTCCGTGCTCAGCCCTCCTCTATCTCTCTTCTCAGCCAGCCAGCAGACACGCAGAGCCCATCGTCTGTTTGCTCATATGCGGTCCCACATGTCAGTGAAAACGCAAGAGGACCCACTGAACCTGCACATCTTTCACCTCGACGTGCTGGTGATGAAAAACAAATCCAATAAAGATCTTCGGTGGCCGCTTTTGGAGTTACTCAAGAGTAGTAAGATTCTATTTACAGTTTAACCCAAGATGCACATCACGTGGCTTCAACTACCACTCTATTTTCTTGCATGACACGACCTGGATGCTGGATGTCCCACGTGTCGGCAAAAGGAGGAAGAACGTGACCAAATCTTCGGTTGTGCTCTCGGATTAGACTAGTTGTGCTAACTTAAAATTTTATTGTGTAGAATGGATGTAAGTTTTGGTATTGGGAAGAAGAGTACAACGATATATTGATAGAGCGCAATTTAGTAGATGTTCTAGCACTTTTAGCTAGCATAGAGGTTAGAGATGAGACTAGTGCACTTGTTGATAGAATAGAGGCTAGACACGTCTACTTCTTTACGCTCGAAGAAGAAAGAAGCACACAAGATCAAGCCTCCGCAGATCAACAATGAATGCAACGAGAAGGCACTAATCCAACTTACAGGAGCAGTTATGGAAGTTGGATATCTTCTAAAATGTATTCTTGTGGTTCTTTTTTTCTTTGGTCTTGCTTTTCTAGTCAAAATTTTGGTGATGTATTTCCATGTACCAAAAAATCAATGATGAAAAAAAAGATATGTGTTTGCAAAGAAAAATGTACACGGCCGGGATGCGTCCGCGCGTTCGGCGCACGGCCACCGCATCCGAGAAATGGCCCGGACACGACCCCATTGCCCTACCCAAACGGACAGAATCCGGGCAAAATGGAGGTCCGTTTGGGGTCGTGCGTTGGAGTTGGCCTTACAAGTGGGACCGCAGTTGAGGAAACCGACTATCGGCAAATGCCCACCTCGCCCGCCGCGTGATGGCTAAGTTAGAGAAACGACGAGGTTGAAGGGATTGTTGTAGCACGGACTCCAAGAAATATGGTGTCAGATGGAAGTCGTGCTGGTGGTGTGTGCCGTACTCCTGGACGTGAATGCTTGTTCTTGCCCATGTCACCCTACTACTCCTACTACTTATAGTAGTAGTATCGAGGATTCGAGGTGCTGGTTACGTACAGCGAACACATTAACATATGGCCCACCTCACAGTGTGGCTAAATTTCCTGGAGTCTGTGCTAGGTTAAAAAGTGTTCTTTGTGAGGATGGGTGGCTGGTCTCAAGTTTAAAACTTGTTGTATTACGTACGTAGACGTAGAGATAGTGCAGCATGTGAAGCTAGTACAAATAGTGTACTATTGTTTGGCCTCATCCGATAACCTGTTGCACCGTCACATCACCCACTCAGAGAAGCGACTCGAAAGACATTCATAAATTTAGTAAGTTTATCACAGGCATATCATTTTATTACATACAACAGGTCATCAACCCACAACGACAACGAGGATACATTATAAATACTAAAGTTTTCATCACACAACAAATAACAAGCAATGAAATGAACTTCAACTCAACCAATCCTCGGCGTTGGAAACGCTTGCTTTGAACCACAAGCGATTCTTTGGGAAGAGCCAGTTACTGTCAATCTCGAGACCAACGCAGGACTGATCATCCAGGCTGAAGCGGCCTACTATATCACGACTAGGGTAGGGAACCACCCAATGTCCGATGTATAGATACAATTGCTTCTCATAAATGGTAGTAACATTGTGTCAACATCAGTTGGATCGCCTTTCACCATCATTGGATAGTTTTGTCCAAGGAAGAGCGAGTTTGCTCCAAGACTATCAATAGTGTACCAGGGAGAAGGTGTTGGCGCTAGCACACTAGTATCCATCCCGAATACATTGCAACGGGTGTTGGAATAGGTCCGGAGAGTGCGACCATGGGAGACAACACCTGCTCCCTCAGTAGTAACATCAGCAGTGGGCTGTATACAGACAAGAATTGGTGATCCATTGGAATTAGTTGCCAACCGCCAGTGAGCATATGGGCCCTGTTCATCCTCATGCTTGTGATCATCACCATCGTCATCTCCCCCTTGGTTATAAAACTTTTCAAGTATAGGTGGTGGAATGTTCACAGGACCTTGGAAACAGAAGAAGAAGGTTAATTAGTAGAGAAGGGAAACTTGCTAACTCGCATGCATGTGGATGAAACAATTATAATTATGGTGGAAGACAAACGTACCGAAACTATGAGGATCCCATGCAAAAACAGTGCCACGAGTGGTGGCAGCAAACACAAGACCCTCGTATTCAATTGCATCACATTACACATCCGTGTATAGAAACTGATTTTTGAGCAATATCCATCCAGTCGAACCACGAAGGACGGCAACAAGCTTGTCGAAGATAGCAACAACTTGATAATTCTTGTAATTCCAAGAGCGGTTGGGAACTCGAGAAATTGCTATCTTCCGTAGACGACAGTCACCATGATCATATTTGAACATACGTAGATCATCCGTGTGCTCAACCTCAGCGCACTCGGAGATTTTTGGAAGTCGAATCCACTGACGAGTGTACACATTCACAAGTTCCCACTTGCAATTGTACCCAATATAAACAACCCAATCTCCATTTGCGCCTGCCCAAGCCTTGCCCTCAAGCGATGGCATCTTAACATCATACGTATCATTATCAAGCGGCATCAACTTGCACAAGGCGAGGCTTCCCACGTGCGCCAGTCAGCAGGGTCACGGCGAAGAAGATAGGGGAGATCAAACTGCTCCTGGACCCTTGGGTTCCTTGTAATGATGTTATTAGTTGAGTCAAGAATGGTCTTGAACGAACCTGCCATGCTAGCCGAGGTGATGACGTTGCACCGATCAATGAGTTCCCCCACCACGTCATCTTTCAGATCGGGGCAAGAATAACAGGGTCGTTTCCGGCTTGTTCCCTCCATGGAGAAGACGATCGAACAATGGCAGAAGGAAGGGTGAAGGCAAATGGAGGAGGGAGGAAGAGGGCGCCACAGCAGTTCCAAATCGAGAGGGAAAGGCGAAGAGTCAGTGGACGGTTGCCAGTTTGCCATGGTACACGAAGAGGCGCCCCGGCCTACACGTCCTTTCGGAAATTGTACAAAAGGACTCGCCGTCGTCTCACTGACATGTTGGAACGGGACTACATGTCAACGAAACATGGTGTGTAATTTCTCGTGCAAAATGCGATCTGGCCGCGTTGGCCCGAGGTGCCGCATTAGTTATCGACCTTTATTTTTTTAACATACAATCTGAGTGGATAGCTCCTGTGGTCATCACACGTGAGCGGATATATAGGTGGGCTAGGTGGGCAGGCGGCAACAATCTAAGTGCTAAAAGAGTTGATCTCGAAAAAAGAGTTGATCCAATGCTTGGTTTTGTTTGGATTTTCACACTATGACCATTGGATAGAGTGAATCAATGGCTTACATTCAAAGTTATTCTCATACTATGGAATGGTATCGGAACATGGAGAGATTTGGTTGATTTTATATCGCTGAATAATATAAAATATTATGTGTGCAGACGCTCCACCCCGAGGTTTGTAGCTCCTTCTCGGTCGTTGGGAATCTATGTTCTTCCACTCTTTCGTTTAAGACATGAGCTTTGTTCATCCTTTTGCCAACACGCGGGACATCTATATGCCTCCATTTTACAAAATCATACTATATGCCTCCATGACACGCGGGACATCTAGTTTCAAGGCGGCGTGTCATGCAAGAAAATGGAGATGTGCAGTGCATAAGTGAGTCGTGCACTTCGATGGCACCTATTACTACACAATATTTTTTATCCTCGATGGCACGTGAATAGTGCTCGTACTCAATGACAGAGCACGGGATGGTAGCCATGGACATGGCCGACCCTTTTTGAAGAGAGTACTAGTAATAAATAGTATGTAACTTTGATGTGTCCCATCAACTCGCAGAACGACGAGAAGCTTGCTTACTACGCCTTCTCCCTCGCCAACGCGTGCGCGGTGGCTCGCAGCACGAGGAGAAACTTTTGCTTACAAGCGGTGGATGTGCAGCAGTTCATTTGGTGTCAGATTGCCAGAAGTAGTACAGTACCATCATTATTGTTCGACTTCCGGAAGAGGAGAAGAGCCAAGCGCAAGGTCACCTACTAACCTACTCCCTCCATCTAGGTGTATAAGTCACCTTACGAAAATCAGGTATTCCCAAAAGCCTTAGGCGCAATACATTAAATTCCTTCCTCGTTTCTCTACTAGCCTCGTAGAAAACCAGGAAGAGGAGGCGCTCGCAAGGTAAGGACCACTTCATGCATCGTGGTTGGGTGTTGATTAGGCAAGAGATTAAAACGGTTTTGCATGCAAGTACATACGCGGGCGTGCATGGCCAGCTCAAACGGCAGCTAATAACTAGCGAATCAATGCTGGTTTTCCTTCCGTTTAAAAAAGCGATGTGATTGGAGGTTTCCTGGTCTAGGTGCTCCTCCTTGTCCAATCTCTAGCCACCTAGGTCGCGCTGCTCTTCCTAATATGACTTACACACCTAGACGGAGGGAGTAGTACAGTACTACTACAGCCAAAGCTGGTCCACCTTCTTAGAGCATGGTTAATTAATATAGGCGGCTCTTGCAGCGGCACATCATTTAGAGCAAGTACTCTCTTCGTAGGATCAAAGGAAGTGAAACAAAAGTTGGAGTGGATGCTAGATTGCTAATTAAAACATGATTACATAGGAAAAAATCCTATAGCATTCTATCCTATGAATCAAACGACCAATGTAGGAAAATTATGAGGGGGGTCTCTCCAACAGTGTTCCTCGGCTCGCACCTAGCATTACGGTGGTCGAACTTGGAGTCATTCATCTGGTACACATGGCATCTTAGATCTGGCACTCCAATTTTAGGTTGTCTCTATGTGATGTGGCAACTTCATATACTAACCGGATGCTTGCTATACTACTACGGTACTCACACTCCAAGAAGTGACTCGAAAACCATTCATAAATTGAGTCTATGACACGCATTTGCAAATGTACCATTCATTACATACAACAAGTCATCAACACACAACGACAATGATGATACATGTTGGATTATAGATTATTTCCAACAAAACATTCCAGTAAATACTGAAGTTTTCATCACACAACAAATAACAAGCAATGAAATGAACTTCAACTCAACCAATCCTTGGCATTGGAAACGCTTGCTTTGAACCATAGGTGCTCTGGGAAGGGCCAGCTATTGTCAATATCAAGAGCAACGCAGGACTGATCATCCAGGCTGAAGCAGCATATATCAGGAGCAGGGTAGGGAACCACCGCAATGTCTGAGGTATAGATACAGTTGCTTCTCATAAATGGTAGTAACGCTGTGTCAACAGCAGCTGGATCGCCTTTAACCATCATTGGATAGTTTGGTCCAAGGAAGAGCGAGTTTGCTCCAAGATTACCAATACTGTACCAGGGAGAAGGTGTTGGCACTATCACACTAGTATCCATCCCGAATACCCTGCAACGGGTGTTGGAATAGGTCCGGGGAGGGCGACCATGGGAGACAACACCTGCTACCTCAGTAGTAACAATCACAGTGCACTGTATACAGATCAGAAGAGGTGATCCATCGGAATTAATTGCCAGGCGCCACTGACTATATAAGTTCTGCTCGTCCTCATGCTCGTGATCATCACCATCGTCATCTCCCCCTTGGTTATAATATTTTCAAGTATAGGTGGTAGAATGTTCACAGGACCTTGGAAACACAAGAAGAAGGTTAATTAGTAAAGGGAAACTTGCTAACCCGCATGCATGTGGCTGAAACAATTATAATTACGGTGGAAGACAGACGTACCAAAACTACAAGGATCCCATGCAAAAACAGTGCCACGAGTGGTGGCAGCAAACACAAGATCCTCGTATTCAATTGCATCACAGTACTCATCCGTGTACAGAAACTGATTTTTGAGCAATATCCATGGACGAACCGTGGAATCAGTAACGACGGCAACAAGCTTGTCGAAGATAGCAACAACTTGATAATTCTCATAATTCAAAGAGTGGTTGGGAACTCGAGAAATTGCTATCTTCCATAGACGACAGTCACCATGATCGTATTTGAACGTACTTAGACCATATGTGTGATCAACCTCAGGGCACTCGGAGATTTTTGGAAGTGGAATCCGCTGACGAGTGTACACATTCACAAGTTCCCACTCGCAATTGTACCCAATATAAACAACCCAATCTCCATTTGCGCCAGCCCAGGCCTTACCCTGAAGCGATGGCATCTTGACATCACACGTATCGTTATCAAGCGGCATCAACTTGCACAAGGCGAGGCCTCCGTCGTCCGCGCCCATGCGAACAGGCTTATAGCGAAGAAGGTAAGGGAGATCAAACCGCTCCTGGACCCTTGGGTTCCTTGTAATGATGTTATTAGTTGAGTCAAGAATGGTCTTGAACGAACCTGCCATGCTAGATGAGGTGATGACGTTGCACCGATCAATGTGTTCCCCCAGCACGTCATCTTTGAGATCAGGGCAAGAATAATGGGGTCGTTTCCGGCTTGTTCCCTCCATGGAGAAGATGATTGAACAATGGCAGAAGGAAGGGTGAAGGCAAATGGAGGAGGGAGGAAGAGCGTGCGACAGTAGTTCCAAATTGAGAGGGAAAGGCGAAGAGTCGGTGGACGGTTTCCCGTTTGCCACGGTACACGAAGAGGCGCCCCGGCCTACACGTCCTTTTGAAAATTGTACAAACGGACTCGCCGTCGTCTCACTGACATGATGGAACGGGACCACATGTCAACAAAACATGGTGTATAATTTCTCATGCAAAATGCGATCAGGCCGCGTTGGCCCGAGGTGCCGCATTAGTTATCGACCTTTATTTTTTTATGGCGTGCCGTTCAGTTTTCAAGCATGACTAACTGGTACTGTTTGCAGAGAAAATATAAACTACTCTACCACTACTCCACCTCTAGTACTAGTAGTATAAAAAAGATATATAGGGTGGAGCTTCAGAGCTTTCTTGCTAAGGGCTGCCCACTTGCTTCTCACACTATCACCCTCTCTCCAGATCTAAAAAAGACGGCCTCTCTCTCCCTCCTCACCGGTGGTCACAGATCCACCGGGGAAGGAAAGGATGTGCATCGTTGACGCACTCATCGTCGGTGAGCGAAGTCACGCACTGACGACAAGGCCGTCCTCTCAGACCTAGCGCCCGCGCGGGATGGCCTCCGTCCCCAAGCTCGCTGCCGTAGTGCGTGCGGAGGACGACGACCACGAGCGAAGCCACTTCCCACCGACCCTTAGGTATGCTACCTCTTTTCGAACCATACCCTAGTTCTATTGCCCCATCTGCCACGTCGCTGCATGTGGATCTTTTTCCACTCCACCATCTTCCCAATTTGCTATCCTCTGCTCATCTGGTCACGCAGACGAAAACCTTAATTTGCACTATTAAACGAAACCCTACTTCATGCAGACTAATCCGTGTCTGGGTTGAATAAGGATAGGAAGGGAGACTGTACTGTCCAAGATAGTAGGCATCGAACCCGCATCTAGGTTGAAAATGGGAAAATCAGTAGCTAAGGAACGAGTCTCGTGTCTCTTGGTTGAAGAAGGGTAGAAAGGTATGACAACGCAATAGAGAATGACCAGGTTGATCGGTTTGTTGTCCTCACATAGGAAAAAGGTGGCTAAACTGAACAAAAATGGGACGTAATCCACATATGCTGCCTGGATATTTGTTGCTTTGGGCAACCATACCTCCCTCACCACTCTATGCATCCATGGAGGTACATAGCACTGGTGCGCCCACTGTTCGTATGGGCCTCCCATGCTCTTATTGTCACTTTTTTGCTGTTAGTATAACACAAGTAGTCAAGTCAAGCAATGCTACTGCTAAAGTGATGCCACATTTAACTAATGCCGCACTCAGTCTAATGCCACCGATAGATTTAAGCAATGCCATTTAATGTCACTAGATTATTTCAGGGTTAGCTGTTGATTGTGGATGTATTTAAGATTTTTCAGCTAAGGCATTCTAATGCTGTTGCACAGCCAGTATACCAACGATGAAACTTGTTACTACCTTCAGATTTTTGCACTGTTAATGCTTATAGATTACATACCTCACTTTCACGAGATAAGTTAATTTTTTTGTACAGTGTCACCAAAATGCCAAGGCGCTGATGTCATTTTATTTTGGTTAAACTGTACAAAAAATTATGAAGACAAGAGGAAAGGTCAAGAGTGGGCACCTCCTCCTCCGGCTGTTCTCTTGATTCGTTTGATCAAGTTTTTATGTTCGATCGATTATCAAGATTGGGATAGCAATTTTTAAGGTCCCCCCGAGTTCGAAATGATATTTACTTTGGAGGTACATGGTTTGTAATTTTTTTATACTGTCATTAGTTAATAATGCTAGTTACCTTCAGACTTTTGTATTTGGTTTAATGCTCATGCACAGCTAGTATACCAATGCTGAAATGTGTTACCTTTACATTTTGTATTGTTAATTCTTATATAAATCTTCCAGTGCTAGAGTTTATTGAAATCTATTCAGTAAAACCATTGTACTGTACCCTGTAATAAAATAACTACTCTACTATTGCACTAGCCACTGGATTAGTGTATATTTTTAGTATTCGAAATTTTGAATGGTGTTGCATTAGCGTATGGACATAAATAAAGTGTGGCAAGCTTTCCCAGTATGTGCTCAAGAAAACTACTACCCGTTTTTCTAAATACTAGACGTTTGGGTACTTTAAATTGAACCGCGAAAACGTCTTATATTAAGGAACAGAGGGTGTAGAGTTCACTCAAATTATCCCGATAAAGCTAGTCACACCTTTGTTAAAATTAATGTTCATTATGTTATCGGAGGAGGTCTGTAAGTTTGTCTCTAATGCATGTTGACTACATACCTGACATCATGATGTAATGTTAAGTCATTTCCTTTTGTATAGTGTCACTGAATTGTCAAGGCGGCGATGGCATTTTATTTTCAGTTAAACTGCACAAAATATGCTTAAAAGAAGAGGAAAGGTCAGGAATCGATCATTTTTTCAGAAAGAACTATATATGCCTTTCTGACATCAGCCGCTGTTGCCTTATTTATTCCTTCAAACAGGTGGTTAGAAACAGTCTTGCTACCTTTTCCCATTACGAAATTGGAATGCTTATATTTGTGAGTCAATGCTTCAACTAGTGCCACTTTTATAGTAATCACACTTTCAATATCTATGCAAACAGGGATGCTCGATTTTAGTGGAACTGCACAAAAAGTCCAACTGGTTCAACATTAGGAGCATGTTTTCTTCCAAACCTTTATATCTAATTGGTGGCACTATGAGCTGTTCATTACGAAGGTACATGGTTTGCTACTATCTTGCTACTCTTTTTGTACTGTCATTCGATAGTAATACTAGTGGTTTGCATGTGAATTTATTGGCAGGGTGGACCTACATTGGAGGTGCAGGACGGGATTCAATGATTGGATGCTCAATTTTGGTTGTATCGATTTTACCTCTTCCATCACTGTGAACATGGATATCCTTGGTCTCATGAAGAATAGGCGCTATATTTCTGCTCTGAACCAGCAAATCAATTCAGTGTGAAATTGTCCAGGGCAAAACATGACTGTATCAAATTGTCCAGTGCAAAACATGACTAATGCTAAGCGGAAGAGACATGTTTAAACCGAAAATACAAGGTGGGGTATATGTTTACTAGCTGCTTGATATTTGTGCAGACAGAGATGTCTACCCGTTGCTATTTATTCGTGTAGGATCGAGTAGGTCGTTTCTTGAATTGAGCCCTGCAAACCGGAAAGGAGGTAGTACGTGCGTGGTCCGCTATTTATCCTTGTAGGATCGATAGTGTAGCTTGTCAGTTTCTTCAGAGGTAGGCATTTTTATTCAAAAAAATGCCACTTTGCATCTTGCGTCACAAATAAAACTGCCAGGAGCATATTTGTAGGCTAGCTAGTGATCGATCAGTAACTTGTAAACACTGAGCGAAGAGAAATAAGTAACTGTTAATGCATCTCAATGATTCACAGATCAAATACAAATATGTAGCTCCAAAAGCAAAGATCAGCCACTTCGGATCTTGCGTCACAACTAAAACTAACTAGTACGATTCCCATACATAAGATCAACATGTTAATGCATCTCAATGATTCACAGATCATATACAAATATGTAGCTCCAAAAGCAAAGATCTAGAAAAAACATCTGTTCTTCCTACTAACATGGATGCTTCTCTTGGCCAACATTCAGTACAAAATGAAAGAAAAATTTGTTTGTGAAGTCTACAATTCCTCTTGCAAACGTAAGTGGTTTCACCAACAGCTGGAACCATGAGAATGAACCACACATGATGGAGGAACATCCACTACAATATGATTTGGTCTTCTATCGATCACACCGCGAGACTATTTTCAGAATACAAACTTTAACTTAGGCAAAATGATGCCCATTGTATAATCAGACCAAAGCAATGAAGCACCTAGTGTTGGCCAATAAATACTACGGTACTACTTTTCTGCAGTCCATGAAGTGACTATCCAATCTTTCTGTGTCTATTTTCAAATGGCGCTGCATGCAGTGACTATACTATTCTCTTGTGAAGTTCAACCAAAATTGCGGACACTTTGTTTGTTTGCCAAATAGCAACGGGCAGACATCTCTGTCTCCACAAATATCAAGCAGCTAGTAAACATATACCACACCATGTATTTTCGGTTTAAACATGTCTCTTCCGCTTAGCATCTGTCATGTTCTGCACTGGACAGTCTGATACAGTTATGTTTTGCCCTGGACAATTTCATACTGAATTGATTTGCTGGTTCAGAGCAGAAATATAGCGCCTATT
This sequence comes from Triticum aestivum, assembly GCF_018294505.1. Taxonomy (NCBI): domain Eukaryota; kingdom Viridiplantae; phylum Streptophyta; class Magnoliopsida; order Poales; family Poaceae; genus Triticum; species Triticum aestivum. Next base: position 535,862,579 of record NC_057814.1, read on the forward strand.
CTTTATCAGACCAAGGATATCCATGTTCGCAGTGATGGAAGAGGTGAAATCGATACAACCAAAATTGAGCATCCAATCATTGAATCCTGTCCTGCACCTCCAATGTAGGTCCACCCTGCCAATAAATTCACATGCAAACCACTAGTATTACTATCTAATGACAGTACAAAAAGAGTAGCAAGATAGTAGCAAACCATGTACCTTCGTAATGAACAGCTCATAGTGCCACCAATTGGATATAAAGGTTTGGAAAAAAACATGCACCTAATGTTGAACCAGTTGGACTTTTTGTGCAGTTCCACTAAAATCGAGCATCCCTGTTTGCATAGATATTGAAAGTGTGATTACTATAAAAGTGGCACTAGTTGAAGCATAGACTCACAAATATAAGAATTCTGATTTCTTAATGGGAAAAGGTAGCAAGACTGTTTCCAACCACCTATTTGAAGGAATAAATAAAGCAATAGCGGCTGATGTCAGGAAGGCATACATAGTTTTTTCTGAAAAATTGAGCCATTCCTGACCTTTCCTCTTCTATTAAGCATATTTTGTGTAGTTCAACTAAAATAAAATGCCATCACCGCCTTGACAATTCAGTGACACTGTACAAAAGGAAATGACTTAACATTACATCATGATGTCAGGTATGTAGTCGACAGGCATTAGAGACAAACATACAGACCTCCTCCGATAACATAATGAACATTAATTTTAACAAAGGTGTGACTAGCTTTACCGGGATAATTTGAGTGAACTCTACACCCTCTGTTCCTTAATATAAGATGTTTTCGTAGTTCAATTTAAAGTACCCAAACGTCCAGTATTTAGAAAAACAGGTAGAAGTTTTCTTGAGCACATATCTGGGAAAGCTTGCCACACTTTATATATGTCCATACGCTAATGAAACACCATTCGAATAGTACAAATATACACTAATCCAGTGGCTAGTGCAACAGTAGAGTGGTTATTTTATTACAGGGTACAGTACAATGGTTTTACTGAACAGATTTCCATAAGCTCTAGCACTGGAAGATTTCTATAAGAATTAACAATACAAAATGTAAAGGTAACAAGTTTCAGCATTGGTATACTAGTTGTGCAAGAGCATTAAACCAAATACAAAAGTTTGAAGGTAAATAGCATTATTAACTAATGGCAGTATTAAAAAATTGCAACCCAGGTACCTTCAAGGTAAATAACATTTCGAACTCGAGTGGACATGAAAAATTGCTATCCCAATCTTGATAATCGATCAAACATAAAAACTTGATCGAAGAAATAAATACAATAGCCAAACGAGGAGGTGCCCACTCTTGACCTTTCCTCTTGTCTTCATAATTTTTTGTGAAGTTTAACCAAAATAAAATGACATCAACGCCTTGGCATTTTGGTGACACTGTACAAAAAAATTAACTTATCTCATGAAAGTGAGGTATGTAATCTATAAGCATTAACAGTGCAAAAATCTGAAGGTAGTAACAAGTTTCATCGTTGGTATACTGGCTGTGCAACAACATTAGAATGCCTTAGCTGAAAAATCTTTAATACATCCACAATCAAGAGCTAACCCTGAAATAATCCAGTGACATTAAATGGCATTGCTTAAATTTACCGGTGGCATTAGACTGAGAGCGGCATTAGTTAAATGTGGCATCACTTTAGCAGTAGCATTGCTTGACTTGACTGCTGGCGTTATACTAACAGCAAAAAAAGTGGCAATAAGAGCATGGGAGGCCCATTCGGACAGTGGGCGCACCAGTACGATGTACCTCCACAGACGCAGAGTGGTGAGGGAGGTATGGTTGCCCAGAGCAACAAATATCCAGGCAGCATATGTGGATTACGTCCCATTTTTGTTCTCTTTAGCCACCTTTTTCCTATGTGAGGACAACAAACCGATCGATCTGGTCATTTTCTATTGCGTTGTCATGCCTTTCTACCCTTGTTCAACCAAGAGACACGAGACTCGTTCCTTAGCTACTGATTTTCCCCTTTTCAACCTAGATGCGGGTTCGATGCCTACTATCTTGGACAGTACAGTCTCCCTTCCTTTCCTTATTCAACCCAGACATGGATTAGTCTGCATGAAGTAGGGTTTCCTTTAATAGTGCAAATTATGGTTTTCGTCTGCGTGGCCAGCAGAGCGGAGGATAGAAAATTGGGAAGATGGTGGAGTGGAAAAAGATCCACATGCAACGACGTGGCAGATGGGGCAATAGAACAAGGGTATGGTTCGAAAAGAGGTAGCATACCAGAGGGTTGGCGAGAAGTGGCTTCGCTCGTGGTCGTCGTCCTCCGCACACACTACGGCAGCGAGCTTGGGGACGGAGGCCATCCCGCGCGGGCGCTAGGTCTAAGAGGACGGCTTTGTCGTCAGTGCGTGACCTCGCTCGCCGATGATGAGTGTGTCAACGCTACACGTCCTTTTCTTCCCTGGCGGATCTGTGACCACTGGTGAGGAGGGAGAGAGAGGCCATCTTTTTTAGATCTGGAGAGAGGGTGGTAGTGTGAGAAGCAAGTGGGCAGCCCTTAGCAAGAAAGCGCTGAAGCTCCAGCCTATATATCTTTTTTATACTACTAGTACTGGAGGTGGAGTAGTGGCAGAGTAGTTTATATTTTCTCTGCGTACAGTACCAGTTAGTCATGCTTCAAAACTGAACGGCACACCATTAAAAAAATAAAGGTCGATAACTAATGCAGCACCTCGGGCCAACGCGGCCAGATCGCATTTTGCACGAGAAATTACACACCATGTTTCGTTGACATGTGGTCCCGTTCCAACATATCAGTGAGACGACAGCGAGTCCTTTTCTACTAGTAGTATTTCCGAATGGACGTGTAGGCCGGGGCGCCTCTTCGTGAACCATGGCAAACTGGAAACCGTCCACCGACTCTTCGCCTTTCCCTCTCGATTTGGAACTGCTGTCGCACGCTCTTCCTCTCCCTCCTCCATTTTCCTTCAGCCCTTCACCCTTTCTTCTGCCATTGTTCGATCGCTTCTCCATGGAGGGAACAGGCCGGAAACGACCCCGTTATTCTTGCCCCGATCTGAAAGATGACGTGGTGGAGGAACTCATTGATCGGTGCGACGTCATCACCTCGGCTAGCATGGCAGGTTCGTTCAAGCCCATTCTCGACTCAACTAATAACATCATTACAAGGAACCCAAGAGTCAAGGAGCGGTATGATCTCCCCTATCTTCTTCGCCGTGCCCCTGATGAATGGCGCGGGGACGACGGAGGCCTCACCTTGTGCAAGTTGATGCCGCTTGATAATGATAAGTATGATGTTAAGATGCCATCGCTTGAGGGTAAGACTTGGGCAGGCGCAAATAGAGATTGGGTTGTTTACATTGGGTCCAACTGCGAGTGGGAACTTGTGAATGTGTACACTCGTGACCGGGTTCCACTTCCAAAAATCTCAGCATACTGCCCAGAGGTTGAGCACACCGGTACTGTACGCACGTTCAAATACAATCATGGTGACTGTCTTCTACGGAAGATAGCAATTTGTTGAGTTCCCAACCGCTCTTGGAATTACAACAACTATGAAGTTGTTGCTATCTTTGACAAGCTTGTTGCCGTCCTTCGTGGTTTGACTGGATGGATATTGCTCAAAAATCAGTTTCTGTACACGGATGAGTACTGTGATGCAATTCAATACGAGGGCCTTGTATTTGCTGCCACCACTTGTGGCACTGTTTTTGCATGGAATCCTTATTATTTTGGTACGTTTGTCTTCCACCGTAATTATAATTGTTTCATCCACATGCATGCGGGTTAGCAAGTTTCCCTTTACTAATTAACCTTCTTCTTGCCAAGGTCCTGTGAACATTCCACCACCTATACTTGAAAAAATTTATAACCAAGGGGGAGATGACGATGGTGATGATCACGAGCATGAGGACGAGCAGCGCCCATATACTCTGTGGTGCCTGGCAACTAATTCCGATGGATCACCTCTTCTTGTGTGTATACAGCCCACTGATGATGTTACTACTAAGGAAGCAGGTGTAGTCTCCCATGGTCGCACTCTCTGGACCTATTCCAACACCCGTTGCATGGTATTCGGGATGGATACTAGTGTGCTAGCGCCAACACCTTCTCCCTGGTACAGAATTGATAGTCTTGGAGAAAACTCGCTCTTCCTTGGACAAAACTATCCAATGATGGTGAAAGGCGATCCAACTGCTGTTGACACAACGTTACTACCATTTATGAGAAGCAACTGTGTCTATACCTCGGACATTTGGGTGGTTCCCTACCCTGGTACTGATATAGTAGGCCGCTTCAGCCTGGATGATCAGTCCTGCGTTGGTCTCCAGATCGACAATGGATGGCCCATCCCAGAGAATCACTTGTGGTTCAAAGCAAGCGTTTCCAACGCCGAGGAATGGTTGAGTTGAAGTTCATTTCATTGCTTGTTATTTGTTGTGTGGTGAAATTTTAGTATTTATAATGTATCCTCATTGTCGATGTGGGTTGATGACCTGTTGTATGTAATAAAATGATATGCCTGTGATAAACTTACTAAATTTATGAATGGCTTTCGAGTCGCTTCTCTGAGTGAGTGGTGCGACGAGGCAAAAACATATTTTCCGAATACATAATTGTACGTGCATTGCAACAGGTTATCGGATGAGGCCAATCAACAATAGTACTCCCTCCATTTTTGTATACAAGGCCACAAACTCGAATTATAGGTACCAATGTAAAATTTAATGTCTGCTTTATGAGTCAAGTATTTTCTTGTTTACTGGGATCATTAATACTCCGCATGCATGCAAAGAAACTGAATGGAGGAAGTAGATGACTGTCATTATGACTTCATGCATGCAAGTATTAAACAGGTTGTTAGTATGAGAAACTACCATTAATTTTGCCTCCATTACTGTTAGTGGCCTTATCTAGATGCAAAATGTGTATTCCATAGTGGCCTTGTATATAAAAATGGAGGGAGTAGTACATTATTTGTACTAGCTTCACATGCTTCGCGCGTCGGGCGGGTGTTTTTACTGTAGCCATATGTTAATGTGTTTGCTGTACGTAACCAGCACCTCGAATCCTCGATACTAGTACTATATAGTAAGTAGTAGGAGTAGTAGGGTGGCATGGGCCAGAACAAGCATTCACGTCCAGGAGTACGGCACACGCCACCACCACGACATCCATCTGACACCATATTATTTCTTGGAGTCCGTGCTAGAGCAATCTCTTCAACCTCGTCGTTTCTCTAACTTCAGCCATCGCGCGGCGGGCGAGGTGGGGGTTTGCCAATAGTCGGTTTCCTCAACTGCAGTCCCACTTGTAAGGCCAACTCCAACGCACGACCCCAAACGGACCTCCGTTTTGCACAAACTCCAACGATAATTTTGACTAGAAAAGCAAGACCAAAGAAAACAAGAACCACAAGAATACATTTTACTACTCTAGAAGATATCCAACTTCCATAACTGCTCCTGTAAGTTGGATTAGTGCCTTCTCGATGCATTCATTGTTGATCTGCGGAGGCTCGATCTTGCGTGCTTCTTTCTTCTTCGAGTGTAAAGAAGTAGACGTTGCTTCCTCGCATCTAGTCTCATGTCTAGCCTCTATTCTAGTAGGAGTATCCACAAGTGAACTAGTCTCATCTCTAGCCTCTATGCTAGCTAAAAGTGCTAGAACATCTACTAAATTGCGCTCTATCAATATATGGATGTACTCTTCTTCCCAATACCAAAACTTGCATTCATTTTACTCCCTCCGTTGCACAATACATGCCTTCTATTTGTCAAAATATATATGTATCTAGACATGTTTTAGTATATAGGTACATCCATTTTTGGACAAATGGAAGTCAAGTATTTTGGAACGGAGGGAGTACACAATAAATTTTTTAAGTTAGCACAACTAGTCTAATCCGAGAGCACAACCGAAGATTTGGTCGGGTTCTTCCTCCTTTTGCTGACACATGGGACATCCAGCATCCAGGTCATGTCATGCAAGAAAATAGAGTGGTAGTTGAAGCCACGTGATGTGCATCTTGGATTAAACTGTAAATAGAATCTTACTACTCTTGAGTAACTCCAAAAGCGGCCACCGAAGATCTTTATTGGATTTGTTTTCATCACCAGCACGTCGAGGTGAAAGATGTGCAGGTTCAGTGGGTCCTCTTGCGTTTTCACTGACATGTGGGACCGCATGTGAGCAAACAGACGATGGGCTCCGCGCGTCCGCTGGCTGGCTGAGAAGAGAGATAGAGGAGGGCTGAGCACGGACTCCAGGAAATTTGTTCTACGTACCTCGATACAGGCTCGATATAGTGGGGTGGCATGGGCCATAACTAGCATTCACGTCTAGCAGTACGGCACACGCCACCCACACGAGTCCCATCCGACACCAATTTTCTTGGAGTCCGTGCTACAGCCATCTCTTCTCCCTCCTGTTTTCTCAGCCATCGCGCGGTAGGCGGGGTGGGGGTTTGCCGATAGTCGGTTTTCTCAACTGCGGTCCCACTTGTAAGTGAAAATGCAACACCGCACGCATTCCCGCTTAAGCGGCTGCGACGCGAACACGGCAGGCTTTTCCTTTTGAACTCGTAACTTGTAAAATTTGGTTCTGCTCCATGGCGCGACCGATAGATAGAAAATAATGATTCTGCCTAGAGTAATGAGAAATTTGGTTCTGGCGCCGTTCATGCATGGAGTACGTACGAAAATTATGAAGTTGATGCGAAAGGTAAGATAATTACTAGTAGTATCATATACTACTACATGGATTTGACGGGAAGATAAAATACATACGGATCCATCAACGACATCCTCACGCCCTAGTGCGCCGGGTCACCAACCGACGTGTGAGGAGCAGCGGCGTTGGCGGCGAGCTCAACGTGCTTCTAAACAATGCCGTCCAAGGTTGCCCTGCAGTCCAAGAAGGCCAGCGTCCTATCGTCATCATCTTGCATGTAGTAGTCCTTGTGGCCGATTTGCGCGTAGACGTGGGTGATTATGTCGATGGTGTCTTGCTGCGCCAGGCGCTGCGCGGCGAGCGCGACCTCGAGGTGGACATTTTCCGGCGCGACGGTGGGCAGTCGCAGGGCCACCAGTGCGTCGAAGAGGTTGTCACCATAGTGGCCATTGAGGGTGGCGGGCATCACAGAGCCTGGGCGCGTCGGCTGGAGGCGTATGTCAAAGTCGTCCGCGAGCTTCTTGACGACGGTGAACTTGTCGAGGAAACCAACGAGGACCTCCTCGAACAAGGAGACGAAGCTGTCGTCCAAGCGGCCCCTCGCCCTGGCGGCCTCAAGCAATACTACCTGGAGACGTTCCTCGGTGCCGGGCCGCAGGCCAGTGTCGTGGACCATCTGGCACAGCCGGCTGATGCTCGCGCTCATCGCCTCCATGGGTCTAGCTTAGCTTCTAGTCAACTGATCTTGCAATTCGAGTGATCACTCTTGCCCTTGGTTAGCGTGCATAGGTGCGTAGGATTTCATACTACTCCTCGGCCCTTTACTGCACCTGCCATTGGCTGTATGATAGGTGGGCCAGCCACCCCTTGGGCCCACGTGTCATTCACCCAAAGGCAGTTGCAGTAAGTCAATGAAGCTGCGTCCCCCTCCGTGCCGGTGCAGTATAGTCATCTCACCGGACATCTAGTTGGGGCCAAACGAGAGAAGTTTGATGTTTACTGGTTTATTGGTCCCCTTTGCATTTTGCGCCAAGTTTTGACCTTTGATTTAACTAATAAAATGTTAATGCATGTAAACAAAAATGTTGTGTAAGTCACCTTACGAAAACCAAATAATCCCAAAACACTTAGGCACGGTGCATTAACTCCCTCCTTGTTTCTTATTTCGTGATATATCAACCAATGAGAGATGTGGGCCGTGCATGCTTTCAATGACTTGAGACTACCAAACATGACATGCTGTGTTTAGTTCATTGCATGTAATCCTATTAGTACTCTAGTTAGCAAAAATACATTAAGTTCTCTCGCCGATAGGAATAAAACACCATGTATTTATTTACAGAGGGAGTAGTACATTTTTTGTGACATGCATTACTAGATATTGCTAGTTAAATACTAAAATCTAGATGGATGTGGTAGTACTCCTAAATCTAGACGGTGGTGCTACTAGTACTAGTAGTAGTACTAGCATTGTACTACCCGTTGGTCAAATTATTACGTGCTGCTCCTCACAGTGAAGTGACAAGACCCTGCGCCGGAGATAACACCTGAGTATAGGCGCCGTGTTCGGCATACCATAGTCAGCCTCACCGTCTGCAGTCACTACCATCATGGCTGTAGAGCTAGCCTGCTTACAACTAGCCCTGTTCGACATAATTTCCCGTGCGTAGATGCCCGTGCATTGCACTGAACACCAAGATTGGGGGTGGATGGCGCCGGCAGCGGCCATCGCGCCAGATTTTTCCACGGCCTTCTAGATGTGGCGGGGAGGAGATAAGGCTGATTGTGAGAGACAAGGAGTTGTTTGTAAATAGGGAACAAGTGCGGGCATCTTTTTGCAAAAATGGAGAAGCTTGGTTTGTATGCGTCAGATCTAGATCCGACGGCTATTGATGAAAGATGGGAGGCACAACATCATCACCAACTCAGGACCTGTTTGATTCGCAAGATTTTGAAAACGCGGGAATAGGACACGGCAATATTACAAGTTTCAAACTAATATTACAAATGTTAGGAGTAATGCTGCACCTACGAAGAGGGAATTACTAGGAAGTTTACGTAAGAACTTTCGTTACTTTAGGTGGATGCAGCATTATCGTACAAACTAAAATCCACCTCCCTGACAAGTCACTAATGGGCAAATAAGTTTTCGAGTCTCTGGCCACTTGATGTTTCAAAAACAAATTCAGCTTCTGCGGAGACTTTGTCATTTAGGCTTAGACACTTGCGGTGATCAGCACGCCATTCATTGTTGCGCCAGAGTACGCCAAACCTCATTACCTTGAGCACACTTGCCTCCAGAACAAAGAACCTGGCCAATTTAATCTCAGATGTGCTGCCTCAGTAGTCGATCAAATCAATTTCTATAAGATGGAGATCAAGGCATTCGATGAGATTGTTATAGTGCAGCACATTTTTCACTTTCGGGTCTTTTTTTATCTGCAAAAGAAGAGAACATATTAGAGCAGCTGGCTGTATAAGATTGCTGTGTCATCAAGAGGTACCAATATCATTCGCTCATATGATAGGGTTGGCTGGCTAGTGATACTTTTTCACTCTCTCTCTCTCTATCTCTCTTTCTGTTTCCCCTCATTTAACTAGGAGCACGTGAAGAGCTTGGGCATTTGTTGCCTTCCACTATGTGGCCGATGCCATATTTCGCAAAAGTATGCCACATAATACGCATCGATGTCAAATCAAAAGATTTTGGCACTGCTCTCACGATGTGAGAGAGTTGGCACACAGACCCACATGTATAAACAAATCAATCAAACCAACTACACCAGCCTCTCACTCTCCCAAACAAGTGTTTTTTATTGCCTCAGTCCTCTCTCTCTCCCACGTAGTGTTTTTTCATTGCGTGAGTTAATTTGGCACTGGAGCAAAGTAGGTGATCCAGATTGGGGCACCAGGTGAGCAATGGAGGGGCATCGATGCCAAATGCATCACAAGTGAATTTGGCACATGTTTTGGCCTACATAGCCCACTTTTGTACTCCCTCCGTCCCAAAATTCTTGTCTTAAATTTGTCTAAATACAGATGTATCTAGTTACATTTTAGTGCTAGATACATCCGTATCTAAACAAATGTAAGACAAGAATTTTGGGACGAAGGGAATACTACCTCGTATTTAGTATAAAATTTTGACCATAGATTTACCTAAGAAAATGACAATGCATGTCATTAAAAATTACACCATTTGAAATTATGTTCAAATACGAATCCAACGATATAGTTCTTAGTGACATGCATTAACATTTTGTCAGTTAAATCTATGGTCAAATTTTGACTACAAAATTGGAAGAGTAAACCAGGACGGAGGTAGTACTTGCTCTTAGGGTAACCATAGAGTTACTGGAGTAGTCTAAGATACTTTCCACTATGACTAGCCTAGGCTACTATAGTAGTACAGCATAAAAACGATGCAGGTGATCACGTGAGAAAAAATACTTAAAACATTTCTTTCGGTGCAGTGCGTAGATGCAGTTTTGAACACTACACTTGTCATCATAATTTGGGAAAATTACGAAAAAATTGAGCTACGTTGTGATTACATTTACTTATAGGAAAGAAGTTTCACCTCGATGAGTAGCTTCTCCGTGCACGGAAAGCATGTAAGGAATCCAACAACTTGATCCAGATTGGGGCCGATAGATGTTAATGCTAAGATCTTCACTGTGCACATGGACTGGGTCAAGCTTGTGGGAATCATTTTCTGGAAGACGGTCGTAAATACATTAAGAAGAAATTTAAAAATGTGAATTTCAAGAAGACGGAGAAGAAGATGAGTGATGTACCTGAACGATTACGGATCCAATAAAGAGTTCAGAGAATTTGGCAAACGAGTACACCAACGCTATCAATTTCGGTGCGTCAATGACCCTGATTTTTGTTGGACCTTCTATATCAGATACAAGCAATCTCTGAAGGAAAGGCGCATTCTCAATGACCATAACGTGGAACAGCTGGAGTGATCTCTTCCCAATTGATGTCTTGTTGCGGGGCCAGCAAGACACATAAATCCATCGGAGATTCGTCGAGGCGATGTGGAGGCTAATGAACCCGTGGATCTGCTCAAGACGAAGGTACTCGAGCTCAGTACAGCTACGGAGCAGGTGCTCCATAGCCTTCTCCGAGATGACAACGTTGAAGAGGTCGAGTTGCTTGAGTTGAGGGAGAAGAAGGGCGGGCGCGACATTAATCTGGGGAAGATAGCAGGAGCTGAAGCTGGCGCGGCGCAGCGTTGGTGTGAGGCGGAGCGCGGACGGAGGTAGAGAGCGACATTGTCCAGCTTCAAAGCTGAGCTCCTCGAGCTGATCTAGGGCGGGGGATAAGAACCACTCGTCGAACTTGGGTTGGACCTTGCTGTTGATACTGAACATGCAGATGTCAAGGCGTCGGGCTGGCCCAGGGTGCGATGAAAGGATCTTGGAGACTGCGGCCATGTGTTTGCAATCCCCATCGCAGAGGCAGCTGTCGGCGGTGAGGTTGAGGGGGACGCAGCGCCAGAGGGGGCGCCACCGCTGGGAGAGCAGGGCGGTCCGCACGGCAGATTTGGTAGGGAGAAGGCCGATGATGACGAGCAGCATGTCATCGGGGAGGCTGCTGATGAAGTCCAGGCTCGCCGGATGCGGTTTTGGCTCGAGCTGCCTCCGCTTGTTGGCTTCCTCGCCGTCCATCTCAACCGGCGGCGACGCCGGTGTACACGTGTGCTGGTGTGTGTGCGAGTGCGTCCTTCTATGCATGCCGCCGTGCAGTGGTGAATTGTGCGCGAGTGCGTCCTTCACGCGCAAGAAGTGTGTCCTAAATGCGCCCTGAATTTACTAGCGTGTGGGGTGCTACCCCGAGTGGTTTCAACTTTGTTTACTTCACCGCGTGTCAGATGGGCCTCTAGTTTACTTATTTTCACCCACTGCCACATGGGCCAGCACACGAAGATACAGAACACGAGCTGACAAGGCAGCATGTGGATTGGTTGACCAGTCAACTAAACAATATACGGAGCTATACGCTAACAAAGTGAGCGTATAATCCGTCGGTATAGAGAGTTCGAGTGAGAGGGGAGGCCCGTGAGAGATAGCAGAGAGAGAGAGAAAGAGCTACTCCCTCCGTTCGATAATGTAGTTCCAACATTTTTTTTAAAGTCAAACTTTTGAAACTTTGACCAAGTTTATAAAGAAATTACTTATATCTACAATACCAAAGATAAATGATAGTATGAAGTAAGTACATGTTGTGATGAATCTAATGATCGTTCCAGATGTAAATGTTTTTCTCCACATATACCTGGTCAAACTTTTCTGAGGTTTGACTTTTCAAAACATCCATATGCTTATGGACGTGACAGAGTCCCTAACTAGAGAGAGAGAGATATATATAAATAGTGATTGAAAAAACTGTGTGTGCGTGTGTGAAAGAGACATGGACAACACACGATAAAAGTAGAGAAAAAGCGTGCATGTATTATGCAAACATATCACATATGCATCTTCGACAACGGAGGCAAGGTGAGGAGATAGTGTGTGGTTGTTTGGAACCGAGAGAGCAAGACCCCTAGCACGTGGCCAAGAGGGGTCTGACAAACAAGGGAGAGAGGTCGAGAGAGATGTACGGAGAAAATGCAGACATGGGGAGGAGAGAGTGTATGTTTGTCATAGAGAGATCCCCTGGAGATCGTGATGGGCCTACATGGGTGGGAGCTCGAGTGACAAGGTGTGTGCGCGATAGAAGATGCCCCGAGAGATATCGAGATAGACGTATGGATGGAAGGAGACAATACGTGTGTTCCTAATGGCTAGTAAGAGATAATCATACTTAGGAGGGGGAGTGCTTGCGCCTATGATGGGGTGAGGGATTCTGGTACTTAGGGGGGTGCGTGTCACATGGAGAGAGAACAAGGGCGGAGAGTGTTGGATGGTTCCATATGTATAGCGTGAGCGAGACATGTGTATGTGTGAACCAGGGAGATATAAGGTCAGTTTGGCTTGCATCCTGAGCATCTTTTGCCTGGCCAGGGGTTGTGGCTGGATTTCATGCACGCTTGTTTGGTTGCTACCCTGTGAAAAAGAAAGCCCGCCTGGCCTGGGTTCCCTTGCACTTTAATTAGCCTGGCTGGACTCCAGACACTACAAGTAGCCTGGCCTAGGCGACCGATTTCGAACGCCTGGCCGTGCCTGGTCATGCGGCCACGAGGCTAACAGCAACATGGATGGATATTAGCATTAAATAATTGCTGCATGGATTGATTGATGGGACGTTGATGCTTTGCCTGGCCCAGGCATGAACCAAATGCTTCAGCACCACACAAGCCTGGCCAGGCAGCAATATTTTACATCTCAGGTCCACACCAGGCAGTACTGGCCATCAAGGCATGAGGGTCAGGTCACGAACCAAACTGACCAATAAAGTTTGAGAGAGATTGAGGAGCCCCGATAAGGCTGAGTGGTGCGTCAGATAGCTGAGAGGGGGAAAGAGATATTCCATCCGCTTGATAATGCAGTGCATGTAAATTTTTTAGAAGTCAAACTTTGGAAACTTTGATTAGGTTTACGCAAATCTTATTTATATCTACAATACCAAAGATACATCATACAAAACTACATCTCATGGTGAATCTGGTATATGTTTGCCGTACTAGATGTAATTGTTTTTCTCCACGTACATGGTCAAACTTTGTGATGTTTGACTTTTCAATAAATCTATATGCTATTGACTGAGGAGAGTGCCTAAGTCGAGACAGATCAAGTGCGTGTGAAGGAGAATGACTAAGTGTGCAAAAAGAGTATGTGTGTGAAAGAGAAAGTGACAACAAAAAATAAATTAGAGAGAGTGTGTGTTTTTTCGTTTCTTATGCGGACATATCACGCATGCATCTCCGAGATGGAAAAGCGAGGCGAGGAGATACACGAAGATAGCTAGTGTGAGATTGTTTGCAACGGAGAGAGACACCCCTGTAGCACATGTCCAATAGAGGTCTGGCCAACAAGGAACAAAGGTCGAGAGGGACACATGGATGGCATGGACGCATGGGGAGGGAGAGAGGGTGTGTTTGTGATAGAGAGATCCCCTCGAGATCGTGAGGGGACTATATGGGTCGGAGATCGAGGGAGTGCGTGCGCGATAGAAAGATGCCCCGAGAGAAATCGAGATAGACCATGCACATGTTTGTGATCGAGACTAAGATTAGCTAGTCATATACATATAGGGGGGACTGCGTGTGCCTGCAATTGAGTGAGAGACCATCATACTTGGCTAGCTAGGCATGAGATTGTGTGTGTGTGCGTGTGAGATGGAGAGAGAACGAGGGAGAGAGATAGAGTTTTAGATGGGCCTATCGAGTGCGAGTGAGATATGCATGTGTATGTGTGACCCAGGTGGATGGAGAGTTTGAGAGAGGGGGGGGAGAGCTCCGAGACGACAGAGTGGTGCGTGAGAGAGTTACGGGCAAAGAGCCAAGGAATTTGTGTGCGTACGATGAGTGCAACCAAGATATATAGCTTGGACTAGCTAGAGTATCATACATAGTGTGCGAGAGAGACCTATAGATGGTGTATATATGCATGCGAACTAGAAAGACCCCCCGCCCCCCCCACACACACACACAGAGATGGAGAGAAAGGGAGAGGGACCAACAAGGTTTTTGTGTCGGATGCGTGCGACAGAATTGAA